>NW_004524743.1:1750855-1753251 GCF_000260255.1 Octodon degus
CTCCTCCTCCTCCTCCTCCTGTCCTTTCACACACACAGTCAAGTGCTTGCCAAAGCCTGCCATTCTCCTCTCCCTCAGTCTTGCTTACCCATCCTCTTTCCAGCCTACAAGATTTTATTCTTTCCCTCTTGATCAATATTTTGCAAAGTTCATCCTGCCAAGTTTTAGTAGATACTGTGCATCCTCTGTCTCCTAAACAAATTAATTGTTCAAGAAAGAGTGGAAAAGGTTTAGTTAGACTCCATTAAATGTGTTCCCCCCCCCCAGGGACAAATCAGAACTTTTAAAACGTTGTCCAGTTGGGTTTGGGTGGTGGTCTCTCCCCTCACTTTATCTCTCAGCAGAGCCCTCTGAGGAGGCACCTCTCAGGCTAGTCAGGGTTCAGTGTAGTGCACTCGCTGGCCTCCTTGTCTCTCCTCCAGGCCTCTTCAGCTGTCTAATGAGCCCACTGGCTGCTGCAGATTCAGCTTTCCCAAACTCATCCTAAAATTAATCATCGACATCCATAGCTAACTTCCACTGCTCGGGTTTACTGCCAAGCCTCCTGCAAGTATTTTCTAAGAAAAGATCATTTGGCTGTTTGCCGTCTATGAAGCCAAGTTCAGACACAGCCAGTTTGTATCCCCACGCCCAGTTCTCCAGCATTCTGCATTTTTCTTCACACTTCATTTTCATTCGGAAGGGTAAACTCTGTGTTCTTGTCTTATCTTACACCACTTTCTTACTTATTTTGCTCAATGTGCATTTTACCTCAGCTGGGACATCAGCTCCAGTACACGGGGCTGTTTCTTCTGTTCTCCCTGCATGCCAAGTGCCTATAACAGTATCTAGTCCCAGATAGGTGCCCAGTAAATGTTTCAAGCGCTGTGGGTCTACTGAAGGAATGGGGATGCTCCGTTGCACCTCCTGCCCATGCTTCCTCATAGTTGCGTGCTCTGTCCTTACTTTCTGTCCTTTCTCTACAGCCTCAGACAGTAGCACTTCTCCCAGCAAAGTTTCTTCCGATCTCAGCCTTTTGCTTTTCTGAGGGTCCCTGTTGGCTGTTGTTTCTATAGGAGTCCTTTACAAGTGGGTTCTGCCCTGTGGTGCAGTTACCAGAAGGGTGTTTGCATTGCCTCTCAGTGGAGCATGCTCAGTTGATCTGTGATGAAAGGGACAGGCCAGCTCTGCCCCTTCAGGCCAGTGAGCCACTGTGTCTTGGTCTACAGAGTGGACAGGGGCTATGTCCTTGGTCATTTTCTTCCTCAGACGAGCCCTGATGAATGCTCTATGTCCTCCCTGGCCAGGATGTGGATTTTTATTTCCCCAAAGTTTCTTTTATTTGCCCCAGAAGTCCTGTTTTCAGTAACCAAGGTCTGTTATAAGAATTTCATCTCCTTATGTCCTTTGGAGAAAGGTCTAAGAATTCAGAGACGCCAAGGCTCTGGGCCCAGAGAGGTTTCATTTATTTATTTTTCTAGATTTTCTTTTCCTACTTTATCTACTTTCTCTTATGGGGACAAATAGGTGGCCCATTTGGTTTCCCTTTGGCATCTTCATTTCTTTGTCCTCTTTATTTGCTTCCCCTCCACCCTGTCTAGAGAATGCAGCCCCCCACCATAGCCGATGAACACACTCTGGAAAATCACAGCGCCCTCTCTGCAGAGCACAGTGGTGGCGCAGTGTGTGCAACCCAGCCGCCGCCTCTGGCTTCCCACCCCACCACAGGAAGCTGTGTCCCTCTTTTTTCTCCGCAGCCTGCCTCCTGTCCAGGGGCTCAGTGGAGGCCACATAGAAACTGGTCTTTGCTCAGAAGCAAAGCATCCACCACCCCGGCATACAGTTTCCCCACCGATTCACCATGGTCCCCTGAAATTTGCTCTGTCCCAAGTGGGGAATTCACCAAATGAGTGAGAATATGTGTTGATTTGGGAGACAGGTTAGCAAAGGTGGGGCCTCAGAGAGACTGCCTTTCTCCAGTTAGTCCCATTTATGAGCTGTGTAACCACAAGCGAGAATGCCCTTTTCTAAGCCTATTCCTTTCATCTATGCAGTGAAAACAGCAGTGCCTCCCTCACCATGTTCTTGCAAGAATCAGATCAGATAATTAATGCAAAACTGAGAACACAGTATGTGGCATGTGGCACTGATTGTTACTTTTCCAGTGACAAATGTATTACTAATACTTTTTTGGGGGGTTGTTGTTGCAAGTTGGGTCCCAGGACCTGAGTCTCTTTTGTTGTGTACCAGACACACAGTGAAAATCATTCTGTTTGAAAGACAAATATGAGCTGGGCATGGTGACGCACACCTGTGATCCTAGAACTGTGAGTAGCTAAGACAAGAGGTCATAAGCTGAAGCCCAGTGCAGACAACTTAGCAAGACGGTCTCAAAAAAAAAAAAAAAAAAAAAAAAA
>NW_004524743.1:1753351-1760544 GCF_000260255.1 Octodon degus
TGGAGAGGCTGTGGGGAAAAAGGAACCCTTCTCCACTGCTGGTGGGAATGTAGACTGGTGCAACCATTATGGAAATCAGTGTGGAGACTCTTCAAAAAACTAGGACTGCAAATCCCATTCAGTCCAGCTATCTCCCTACTGGGAATTTTACCCAAAGAACTGAAAATATCATATCATAGTGATATATATGTTCCTATGTTTATAGCAGCACAATGTAGGATAGCCATATCTTGGAAACAATCAAAATGCTAGTCACCTGAGGAATGGATGATAAAGATGTGGTGTTTCCATACAATGCAGTATTACTGAGGTATAAAGAAAAACAAACTTAAAGCCTTTGTAGGTAAGTAGGTGCAACTTGAGGCTATACTCCTAAGTGAAATGAACCAGACCCACATGGTTAAATATCATATTGTCACCCTAGTGTAAGAACTCAAAGGAAGAAATAAAAACTGAAAGGTATAACAAACACAGTTAAATGGAAAGAAACAGAACTTAAGGATTTAACAACAAAGAGAGAGAAAGGAGAAAAGTTAGGAAATAAGGTAGGGACAAAACCATACATGTATAGATACGCTATGAATAAGGCAATAGTCCTAAGAATGTCCATCAGATTTCTGAAAATAACAGTTAATGGGTAGAATTCTCACCCTGACTAACTCTATATATTGATATCTGTGAACTAAGCAACTACATTGAAGACAGCAATGTATAATACTGAAATCATGCTTGAAATACCTGTCATCTTGGTTTTCTAAATGTTTACCATTTCTAATGTCATATCAATTATTACTATACTCTCTTTAAAGTAGATTTTTCTTTAAAAGGTAATAAAAGAAAATGAGAGACAAGAACAAAAATTTAGGATTTCTTGAAAGCATGTGGCAATATTCAATCATATGTCCCATCTTGCATAACTATATCTGTTAGTCTGAGCAACAGATTTGATGATAAAAATAGGTAATAAATCAATCACTGTTAATCAGATATTCTTGTTTTTGAAAATCTGTAATGTATATATTGTTGTATGTTACCCTGTTTCTGTCTTTGCTTTTGGTTTTCTTGCGATTTTGCTCTTCAAAATGAAAGAAAATTTTATATATATAAAAAGAATGGGAATGTAGCTCAGTGCAGAATCCTCAGTACCGCAGGAGGGAGGGAAAGAAGGAAGGAAGGGAGGGAGGGAGGAGACAGAGGGGCAGCAGAGTAAAGCAACAGCAGGGGTTGTATCTTTAGAGGCCATTTGGCCAAGTACATTGAGCAGTGCTTGGCTGGCCTCATCTGACCATTTAGACAGAAGACAAGGCCCATGCGTGAAGGGCTGCTGTCCCTCGTGCGGTGGGGAAGGCTATATTCCCAGAGAGCCTGGCATTTGCTCTTGGTCTTTAGGTTGATTGTAAGCAAAGGAGCAACTTTAGGACCCCTCCATTTTTATTGAGGTGTCACCAGAAAGCTCAAAGTAGTGTGCATTTATGGGGTACAGCAAGATGATGTAAATATGACGCATTGTGAAGCAGTTGACAGGATTGTGCTGAATCATTTATTGATCACCTTACATACTGACGCTCCAAGTTCAGCCACACTAGTGCGACTGACAGGATTTCTCTCTTCCTTGAGCATCGACCTGTTGTATGTTTATGCACGCTCTCTTTATCTACTTAGCATCCAGGGTACTGAGGCTACTTTAAGAAACACAGGAGTGTGGTTGTCTTTGTGACATGCTGGGTGCATACACTGAAATGAGATCGCTGGATCATCTAGCTCCAGGAGTACTCTGCTGTGTTGGGTGACATTTCCTGGGTGCTAAGGTGAAAGATAAGGGGAGATTCCTAAGGGGAGGGCCCTCCCCTGGATTTGTCCTTCCTAGGAGCAGGATGGTGCGGGCAGGAGCTGAGTGACCTGGGCCTCTGGAGTGCTGAGGGTGTGACACACACTGCCTCTCTTCTCTGGACAAGGAGGAGGCCAGGCTGGGCTGGATTATCTCAAAGATCTTACAGCTCTGCGGATCCCACATGTTTTTTGTACAGTCCCTGTTTAAGAGCCGCTCTGTGTTTCCTTCAGGGCATCCTCATCCATCACTGCCCTGGTGGGCTGGCTTTCACACTGACTGCTTTGATGTGAAAGGCGCAGTTCTTTCAAGTTAACGTCACCTTCCCCTTTAACCTTTTCTCCCTTGCTCTTGCTTCCTCTCTTCCCGGATGGTGTCAAGGAAAGCCCATGCAGTGGATCAGGCACTCCATTCCCTTGGAGGTGGGCGCTCACCAGTGGGCCCAGGTTTCATCCTTTCTCAATCCTCCCCAATTGCTTTTATTTTCTGATCGCTTACGTCATCTGCCTTGGCATTTCCCGGAAGTTTTACACATTCTCACTTGCTCACATCTTGGCCTTTGTGCTTTTTCGATTTCCCACGGGTGGCCCTGGTTTCCCACTGCACAGGGTCTGGCAGGTTCCTTGTAAGTGTGGCTTGCGGGACACAGAACCACCACATGATATGTGAGTGGGGCGAGGGTAGGCAGTGTGCACTGCTGCTGTACTCTGGGATGACCGGGAGAGCACCTCTGGAGGTGCACAGACTTCTCCAGGTGTGGTCTAGTGGTGGCCTGTGTGTGTGTGGCAGGCTGGAGACCAGGAGGTGGCGATTTCAGATGTTGGCAGCAGTCAAACCCTGTCTTCCAAGTCTAGGACTGTCTGGCTCCCCAAGGAGCTCGGAGTCTGTACCACTGTTAGAATCAGGGGTAAGTCTGGACCTTTCACCTGCTTGGGTGCCGCAGAGGTGTGGCCACGCTCCAGATCTTCAGCCCAGACTCATTGGCCTGCTTTACAGGCTGGCACTGTGGGGATTTGGGTCCCTTCACTGGAAAGCCCATAGCACAGAGAATGGGGAGCTGAGGAACTGGGAAAGTGGCCCCCACATCCTGCTGGGGAAAGTAGGAACATGCAGGCTCCTATGCCTTGGTCTGTGGTTCTGTGGTGAGCAGCACTGGGAGTCAGGAGGAGCCAAAGAGTGGCGAGGAAGAGGCTAAAATTAGGCCTTCTCTCCCTCCAAAGCTTACCCTAGGATCAGCCCTGAAGGACGCTGGCTACTTCCTGCATGCCGAGGACAGATTAAAGATACAACAATGGGCACTTGAATGGACTTGGACCCTGCACAAAAAGCATTCTACCCTTTTCTTAGTTTGGATTCTCTGCAAAGCAGAACCCAGTGCCCTTAGCTTATAGGATGATCCAAGCTAAGCCTAGGAGGGCCTGGGATGAGATGAGATGGGATGGGATGGGATGGGATGGGATGGGATGGGATGGGATGGGATGGGTTTCGGAAGCCATGGAGGATGGGTTTCAAGCCTGTGATGCTTGTGGACACCTGGTGGCATCTGCGTGTGTGACACAGGTGCCTCTGAATCGCCCCACCTGGGATGGGGTGAGAGCTCTGCTCTTCGGGGAGCCTTTGGTAGAGAAAGGCCGGGTTGCAAGTTGGAGGCCTGTCTTGGGTCCTTAGAGTGATAAAGTCTGGGAGAATGTGCTTGGAGGCTGGAGTGCTTTGCCACATGCGTGAGGCCATCATAAACCCGGGGGGCGGGGCGGGGGGGGGCTTCAGTGGAGATCTAGACATTATCTACGCAGAGAAAGAATCCGCAACTCAGGGAAACAACTGAGATCTTGGCTGAAGGGCTGGGCAGGAGTCCAGCTATCCTGCCCCCCACTGCTGAGCTCTTTCTGCCTGACTACTCACAGCAGAAGTTTATATTTGTGGTGATTTATGAGGCTAACTGTACCTGACTCATAGAACAATATTTTCCTGCCCAGCATGCCTTCCTTTGTCTTTCTCTGAGTGAAAAATTGTCACAAGGATTAGATCCTCTTTGAGAGCCAGAGGAAGAGCAAAAAGTGGCTGAGTATGTAAATAAAGTCTCCCAGGAAGATCATAGTTTGGAAGGCATTTATTATTCATGTCTTTTTGTCATTGTCATGTCTTCAGTATTTCCGTGGGCTTCTAGCTCTCTGCTCTTCCAAGGACACTGCTGGTCTGTTCTAGAAGAGTTTGCCAGCCACTACCTTGACAGTGACTCATTACCGTCCAGGTTACTGAGGGAGGGGAAGCAGTATGTTCTATCCAGTGGACATAATGTCTGTCTTGTGTGAATTTGTAAAAAAAAAAAAAAAATTATCTAAAAAGAATACAGGGGCTGGAGAGATGGCTCAGTGGTCTAAAGCACCTACTTGGAACAAGCTTGGCAAAGCACAGGGACCGCGGTTCAATCCCCAGCACCACATGCCAGCCAGCCGCGCCCCCTGGTGGGCTGAGCTGGCCACACACACACACACACACACACACACACACACAATAAATGTAAAAAAAAAAATAAAATAAAAAGAATACAAAATAGTAAAAAGAAAAGAAAAAAGACATGATACAGAAATTCAAACAAATCAGTAGGAACTTGACAATGGTTGTTGTGTTGCATAACATATTCAAGCTAGTTGTTCACATTGCCAAATGTCAGCATGTAAAATTGGTATAAAAGAAAAAGAAAAAAGTTATAAGAAATTAAAAAGGACAACAAAACAAATTTAAGTGTCAACTGCACCCTTCTGTAGACCCGCAGACATCAGCAGTACAATTACGTTATGCATTCTTTAGATGAAAGGCCAGGCTTGTTCATGCATTGAGGAGGACTCTTCCTTAGACTGTGAGATACCCACAGACCTTTGGAAAAAAACCATGGGGAGCAGTGTGTGAGCCCCAAGGCTGAGCCTGAGGCATTACACACGCAGAAGGTGTTGACATTGGCCATTGGCCGTCTGGCAAAAACAACGCCTCCAGACTGTAAGCATTGACATTGGAAAGGAATTGTGAGTGTATGATTCTGATTTTCTGAGTCGAGCTAGAAACCTGGCAAATCATTTTGACTTTTAGGCAGAGGTTTCCAGGAGTAGGATCAACTGTAAGCCAGTCCCATTGGAAAAGTGGAGAAAGATTGAAGAATTCACTGACGCTTGTCCTGATTCTTAGATACTTTTTGGCTGTTGAATTCTTTTTAATTTGCTTATGTATCTGGAGCCAAAAGTTTAACTCCTACCATACAATCATTCACGGAGTTTCGGAAAACAGATATTCATGTTGGAAAAAGTTGTCCAAGTCTTAATTCAGCATCCCCAGAAGGGAATTACCATGTTTTAAGATATGCACATTTTTTAAGGTATTGGATACATCTGGTCTCCAGAAATGAGAAGACTTTTTATACTTCCCTAAGTAGTAGATTCCGGTGTCTCTTTCCTCAGATCTTCCGGAACCGATGTGTTGCTACGCCTGACTTGTCGTTTTGCCCTTCTGATTGGTGGAAAATGATAGACCGTCTTTACTTGAGTATCTGTGTGAATATGTTTCTCTTGGTTGCTATTGCATGTCCTATGAAGCCGCCTGTTCTGGAAGGGTGTTGATAATGTTCTTTTCTCCTGGCTTTCATTTCTGCTGCCTCAATAACTTTATGTAAGGCAGGTACTCCACCGCTTCTTCTCCAGCTCCTGGGAGCCCCTGGGAGATAGCACTTCCTTCCGGCTGCAGACCTCACCTGTCTGCACACATATGAGACCCAGGGCTGCATCCAGCTCACACGTCCCTCTTGGGAGGGGCTTCCCACCAGGCCTCTCCCATAGTCCGGGTTCATCAACAGCACCTAGAATGAGTTCAGGCAAGGGAGTTCAGGTGGGAGTTCACTTCCAACCCTCTCAAGTCAGATGTCTGCTTTTGCCATGGATGCAGCTTTTCATGTGTTGCTAACTTTTGAGACATTAAGCATGGCTTTGTTGGAATGACATAGCTCTTTCTTCTACAGTGGTGGCGCAGACAGGGGACACTTAGTTATGTCTGTTAGGCCCGTGCCTGGAGGCTCCTCACCTTCCACTTTCCCTTGGCTGATCTGCTGTCTGGGCTGCTGGTCCCAGTTTGGTATCCCAGGGTGAGTCCCCTTGACATAGGAATGGGCAGATCCTTCTCCTCGGTGAGGATGCATTATAATCCCAGGCAAAGGCTGATGGATGCAAAGGGAAGCCCAGCCTGGACCAGGCCCGCATTCAGCCTTCTGAAGGGATGGCCTGGTGCTGATGCAGGTGAGGAGCTGGACCCCGCTGTGATTATGACAGGAAGGAGAGCAACGGATAACTTGGATAACTGCACTGCAGGTTTCTGCTGCTCTACCAAAAGGGCAGTTAATGCTTAATTTTTTCTTCTCCTTGTAAATTTCATATAATTTTCTTTCTTTTTTTTTTTTCCAATTTTGCATGCTTATATCTGGTAATCTGTTTTTTGCGTGCTTTTTTTTTGGGTACTGGGCTAGAAATCAGGACCATGTGCACAAGTATAAGAAAGGTCACCTCATGCATCCTTGAAGACAAGATTTAGAAGAGCTGACCATAAAAATAAATTGTAAAGATTTCAGCCAAGACAGGTGTTGTGAGAAGGAACTCCTGACCTAGGGTCAGAAACCCACTCCACAGCTGGCTGCGCGATGACCCAGCACCCAGAGGTCCAAGAGCTGCTTTGGTTAAAGAGGCACCATTCACTAAGAGCGAGTAGGTTCACAGTCTGCCGGCCTGCAAGCCTAAATGCTGTTTCTCTCCCAGGGAATGCTTTTGTCAGGCTTTATTTATTATAAAATTAATAAATATTAATTTTGTTCAGTGAAATTCTGTAGTTTCCAATTTTTTTTTATTATTTAGTATCCTGTTAAAAACAAACCAATAAATACTTTACAGATTTTGCCAGATCATTCAAATAGCTTAAATGTTCTGCTCCCTAGGTAATTGCGCTTTTTCTGCTTTAAAGACTTGGCAGCGACATCATTTGGGGCCAGAGAACTGCTTCCTTCGTGCATCAGCCATGGTCATGTAAGCACCGAGGACACGCTCCCTTCAGGTCCTTTCTGCAACGGGCCGCAGGATGCAGCACTCAGCTGGTCAGCTGGTGAAGCCCCGCTGCCTCGGGCCGGCCGCGTGTCTCTGCTCACGCCCCTCTCCCCTCCACCCTGTGGATCTGAGAGGAGGAAGGGAGCCAACCAAGACCTTCCACCAACAGGTGCAACGTCCCTGCGATGAATATGATCGTTGTGTATATCTAAATGGAGGCAATACACTTGATAGTTGAGAGAGAGAGAGAGAGAGAGAGAGAGAGAGAGAGAGAGAGAGAGAGAGAGAGA
>NW_004524743.1:1760646-1815129 GCF_000260255.1 Octodon degus
GAGAGAGAGACAGAGAGAGACAGAGAGAGACAGAGAGACAGAGACAGAGAGAGACAGAGACAGAGAGAGACAGAGAGAGACAGAGAGAGAGAGAGAGAGAGAGAGAGAGAGAGACAGAGAGAGAGACAGAGAGACAGAGAGACAGAGAGACAGAGAGACAGAGACCTGCAAGAATGGGGGAGCTAGTGCTCCCCAGCGGCGCCCAGCTCAGGCTCCCCTTGCACCCTGCCTGCAGGGCCCTGTGTGTCCCACAAGAGGGCACTCTCGTCACTCTTAATGTGAGTACTGGGAAAACCTGGCCTTTCGTCTTCCCGGAGTTTCCCAGAAGCACACTGTCTATGAGATGTTACTTTGGGTCTCAGCGATCTCTTCCAAGGTGTATTGGGAATGGAACTCGCTCTTCAACCCAGCCAGTTTAGGGTTGATGTCTGCAAACTCCTGGAGTAAAAGAAACACAGTCCCGGCTTATTCTTATTCCATGGATGAAATGTGGCTGTCAGCCGGGGCTTTGGCTCCAGCAGCAGCCCCAGCTTCCACCTGCTGTCCTCCCACCCTGCTGGGCTCTTTCGCCCAGGTGGGCCCTGGTTCTTATGTGGCGATCCCAGGCCCGAACGAGCTCTGCAGAGTGCCCATGCTTGGTGTCCGGGAGCCCGACAAGGGCATCCCCTGGGGAGAGAAACAGCATTTAGGCTTTCAGACCGGCAGACTGTGAACCTATTCACTCTTAGTGAATGGTGCCTCTTTAACCAAACCACCTCTTGGACCTCTGGGTGCTGGGTCATCGCACAGCCAGCTGTGGAGTGGGTTTCTGACCCTAGGTCAGAAGTTCCTTCTCACAACACCTCTCTTGGCTGAAATCTTTACAATTTATTTTTTATGGTCAGCTGTTCTAAATCTTTTCTTCAAGGGTGCGGGAGGTGACCTTTCCCGTACTTGTGAACATGGGAAGCACTTCCTTCTAGAATGCCACCGGGGTTAATCCACAGAGCTGCCGGCAGTGCTGTGGTACCCCTGCTCATCCCCTTTTGTACAATAGTCAGGGCCCAAAAGACGCCACATTGGTCCCCATGGGCTCAAGAGCAGCTGCTGCATGGTGACCGGTGCAGGGACCACATCTTTTCTGGACCTCGGAACTGAAATCCTCACAGGAAAACATAAAGCACTCGCTTTGCAAGGCCTTTATTCTTTTCTTGCTTCCCTGGATCATGAGTGTCACTACCAGCATGATGACTAGCTAATAATTTGTAGAAATGCTATTTGCCAGGCAGGGTTTCTATTTGTCTGTTATAACAAACTATGTTTTTCAAATGGTGTTAGATTTACAGAAAAACTGAAGAGACAGCACAGCATTCCCTCAGTTTCCTGTTACTAACATCTTACGTTAGCGTAGCGCAATGAATGCATCAACACTGACGTGTTATTAACTTGATTAATAACACTTTAGATTTAGATTTGCATATTTGATCCAGATTTCCTTTGACCTAATGTCCTTTTTCTGTTATAGAGTCCAGCCAGGACACTTCATCACATTAGTTGTTGTGTGTCCTTAGGGCTCTCCTGGTGGTGACAGTGTCTTAGCCTTCTCTGTGGAGTGTTCTTTTAAATAACTTGACAGTTTTGAGGAGCTGGTTTATAGAATTTTTGGGTATGGGAATTTGGCTGAGTCTTGCTCATGATTAGACTGGACTGCAGATTTTCACAAGGAGGGCTGCAGAGATAAAATGCCACTCTTATCTCATCCTATCAAGGGTGCGTCCCATCAGCGTGCCTCATCTGTGATGGCTTTCCTCTCCCATGGGGCAAAGGTAGCCGCTGTCAGAGCCCCTGTCCTTACAGCTCAGTCCCCTCTGTGCAACTCTTTTGGGAAAAAGTTGCCTTGTCGGTCCAAGCTTGAGGGCAGAGCATCTACACAAATTATTTGCAACTGTTCTGCATGGGAACTCTGTCTCTTCACCCTTGTTTATTTACCTAACCAATGGTTCTGTTTTTCCTTCTTTCTTTCTTTTTTTTTTTTTTTTTTTCCCCTGCTGTGTAGTTCTGGCTAGATTTGCACTTACTATGTAGCCCAGGTTGGTCTTGAACTCTTGCGATCCTCCTGCCTCAGCCTCCCAAGTGCTGGGATTACAATCTTGCACCACTCTACTGCTCAATCCTTTATTTCTACCAGAGTGGTTTTGTAAAGATTTATTTTATATTTTATCTTATACTAAATCAAACACTGTTTTACTTCATTTATTGTGTTCCAATTTTGGCCACTGGGAGGTTTTTCAGTTGGCTCCTGTGTCTCTGTGACATAGTCCCATCATTGGAGGTGGGTGGGTGTTGTTTGAGGATATGTTCTTACTTTCGGGCCCTACAAGATCTTTTCATGATGTGATAATTCTTTGGGGCTGAAGAGTGTTCCATTTTATGTATATATCTTAGCTTATGTATCTGTTCACCTATTTGAGGAGATCTCAGGTGCTTCTAACTTTCGGTGGCTCTGAATATAACATTTGCAGGCAGGTTTCTGTGTGGGTATAATTCTCAGGTTAGCTGGATAATGGCAGAGGGGTACAAATGCTTTGTGCAGCGGTCTCAGGTTTTTCCAAGGTGGCAGTACCACTTCGCATTCCCACTGGCAGTTGGCATTCTCAGTTTTTGAACTTTAGCCATTCTAATAGGTATGTTGCGGTACCCTTTTTATCTTGAAATTCCTAAATGGTTCTCAGCATCTTTTCAAATGCTTATTTTCCATCTATATATCTTCTCTGGTGAGGTCTCTGCTTGGGTCTTTTGTGGATTTCTGATTTTTTTTTTTTTTATTGTTGAGTTTCGTGAGTCCTTTATAGACACAAATCCTTTATCAGATATGTGCCTGCAGAATTTTCTCCCAGCTGGCTTTTCTTTTTTATTCTTTTAACAGCATTGCTTGCAGCACATAAGTTGTTAATTGTAATAAAGTCCAATTTGATTTTTTTCTTCCTAGTATCATGCTTTGGTCCCTGAAACCTTATCTTGAAGTCTCAGATCACTGTACAGAGTGGCAATTTGCCCTGAGTTACTCTGTTTTGGGAACAAATGCTGAGGGAGACCACTCTGGTCTTGTTTGTACTGACAAGCAATCATCACATCTGCCGGGTACCACAAGGCGTAGACTGCAAGATGACTTATTTGTGCGACTAAAACCTCACCACCTCTGAGCTCACTGCACACAGTAGGCCGACAGCCAATCCAACCATCTCTTCTAAGACACCCAGAAGGAGGCCTGTCAGCCTCGGCACGGGCGTGGAGGTGTCACTTCATCACAGACCTCTTTGGTCTACTCATCACAGCTGCTGCCCGGGAGATGGGTAGGGGACAATGCCGAGTGTCATCCTCTCTACATGGATGCTGCCCGCTTTGCTGCTGCCGTCCAGACTGCCTCTGGGTCTCCACAGGACTCTAGGACTGGGTCACCAGGCTGATGTCTGAGCCCCTGGTGAGATGCTGCATCTGCATTAGCCCATCAGCTCCTACAGGCTCTGGACTCCGCCACTTCATGCAACCTAAGGCAGTTGTTTGAAGTGTGAGGTGTAATTTGATGCTAAGATGATTGGGTGTTAAGATAGTAGTGATTAAGATTGGAATTGAACAAAGAATGTGATTGCTTTGGTCACCGAGGAAATAGAAATACGCAGTGAAGGGAAGACAGAAAACCCGAAGTAGGCTGAGTCTATTGGCTTTCAATAAAATCTATCATTGTGGAAAGACAGGAGTGTGATGGCCTATGCTATTAGCACAGCAGGCTTACGAAGTCACCTAGATTTTCTCCTTTGTTCTCTTCTAAACTTGTATAGTTGCATTTTACGTTTATGTCTCTGACCCAGATTGAACTAATTCTTGTGAGACATAAACTCTGTGCTCAGATTCTTCTGTGTACATGTGTCCAATTGTTTGATCCGCTTTTGTGGAAAGGACGATCAGTTCTCCATGTGTTGCTTTTCTTCTTCGGTCAAAAGTCTGTTGATTTTGTTTGTGTGAGGCTGGTCCTGGCCTCTGTTCTGCTACACTGAACTGTGGCTCTTCATTTATCAGCACTGAGCTGATTTGCATAGTGTGGTAAATTCTGAAATTGAGTAGTGCTATTTCTCCAATTTAGTTCTTTAGGATTATGCTGGCTGTTTTAAGTCTTTTGCTCCAGGCATGGTTTGAAATCCCTTAAATATATTACCTCAAAACAAAGAATCCCAAGAAGTTTAACAAGCTGGTCAAATCGAGTTGTTAGTAAGCCTAGGAGGTCAGATTGAGAGCCTGGGGTGTGGAGGTAGGGGCCGCTCAGAGCAACCCAACCGGCCTGCAGGTAAAAAAGGTGGGAGGCTTGTAAATCTTTGACAACTTAGTGAAAATATTTATGGGGTCGTTGTATTAGAAAGTAAGCAGTGCAGCAGGGAGCTTCCCAGTCTGCTTTACTATTGGACTTGAGTTGACACCCAGGTCTGCCAATGACGAGACACAGAACCTTGAGCAAAACACGGGTCAGAGTCATGCTGTTCTGCTACTTTTCCTCCTCCTCCTCCTTTTCTTTCTCCTCCCTCTTCCATTTTAACTTAGGCCAGGCAGGATCAGCCCCTCTTGGTAACAGTTACCTTAATTACTTAGGCGGCAATCCTGGCCACCGCACCAGTTATAGGATTAGATAAAGTACAAAACACTTAGCACAGTGCTGTCAGGAAGTATGTACGTGGTAATCAGTAGCTGTTACTAACACCTAACAATAGCTCTTGATGTTTATTTAGTGCTTTGTAACGTCAGCTTCACCCTCCTGCATTGCTGGCTATGTCTGTAACTGCTGGATGGAAGTGGCATCCACGTTTCACCAAAGAAGAAAAGATGGTGTTTGGGGTTTGTCCAGCTCCCAACACTGGCACATGACAGAGTAAGGAAGGCTCCCAAGGCCCTTGGCTGCCTGGCGAGGGATCTTTTCCCAGGCTCCTCTGTGGCTAGAGCGCGGTGTGAGTCAGAGAGCAAGAGGAAACTTTACTTTTCCCAGTTTCACAGACAAAAGTAAAGGCAGGAAAGCACAGACTGGAAAGATTTCCAGGGACAGGGAGTGGAGTGGTGTGAGTTGAAGGTGGTGGCTCCATGGTTAAGGTGGCTCAGGATGGCGAGTGGGCCTAGTGTCCTTTTCTGAACGGCACTGCAGGCCTGGGTTACGCCCTGAGTCAGTCTGCTCCTGGCTCCACCTGTCTGCGTCCTCACACGTTGGTGACACAATGTGTTCATGTATGTGTTTTGTGCATAGTCTCTGACCTGGGATGAAGGAGAAGGGATCTGTGAGGCACACCATGGGGCTGCCTTTCAAGAGCTTGAAATATGTTGGAGAGGCCACAAGCCGAGATAGGGAACCTACAGCAAGCATTTTGGGAATGCAGTAACTTTTGATATGTCAGGGACTATGCCAGTGCGTGACGCAGATGAGCTGGTGTCATTTTCCTATCAACTACATGAAGGAAGTATTGTTATGACTCCTATTGCATAGAAAGGGAATCGGGGGCCCAGGCGTGTTGTGAAGTTCCCAGCCTGCCCTGTAAAGCTGCCCCATGAAGGAGGAGGCTCTGATGTGTGGTGCATTATGCAATAGTTTTGTGGAACTTCCAGAGGTGGCCTCATGTTAGGTGGCAGCAGTGGAAGAGCTCCGTGGATAGAAGGGAAAGAGGATTTCAGGTAGAGGAGCAGTGTGAGTTAAAACACGGATGGATGGAAGGAAGTATGCCCTGTGTCCAGGGAGTAACTGATCCTCCTGGGGGGTCATAGAGTGGCAGGAAGTGGCTGCCGATTAAGCAGGAGGGTGAAGGCAGAGGCGGTAGATGCTGGAGCACTCAGAGGGTGACAGGCAGAGACCGAGAGTCGGGGCACGTTGCCAGCAGAAGTGTGTGCAGCAGTGTGGAGCCCCCCCCCCCCCGCCGGCACATGTCTGAATTGTTGGCTCCCGGGAGCCTCTGGGTGGCTGGGCAGTGCTCCATGAGGCCGTGCACCTGCTTCTGAAGGTGACAGTGGCTGCATCCCTTCTGGGTAATTCCAAGGTGTTTGCACCTAACAGAATGAAGAAAAGAAGGGTCTCGGGGACCTTTAGAGCCAGTGATCAGTGATACTGCAGGAACAGCCACTCTGTTACTAACAGTGCTCCGTCGAGTTGCCTTTCTGAGAGCTGTTTATTACTGTTAATGGCAAGGTAAGAGGCTTGCCCTAGAGCAAGCCAGTACACCAGCTTCTTTCAGTGAGAAGATGGTGCGTACACACACACACACACACACACACACACGTGCACAATCTACGAAAGCCAGCAGTGTGCTTACTGAGCAAGGTGACGTAGAGTGGAGTACAGACTCCTGTCTGAATCCAGGAGCCTTCACTGGCTCACAGTCGCAGCTCCGGCACTGCCCCAGAATCCATGCATTTCATTTGTTTCCATGTGGCTTATCTACTTCAAATAGCTTTTACGCAATACAGTATGTCAACTAGGTATATAGAAAATGGCGTTTTAGAGATTTAGAATTTGAAGAGTTCTCCTCTCATTCTACAGGCAAGCCAGTTGTGGCAAAGATTTGTCTTCAGATTTTCAATTGGGAGCCACTTACCCTTGCTTCATCATTGGGAGCCTTTCGATATGGGCGGGCTAGTGACCCTTCCTGAGTCCTGAAGAACTAGCTGTCCAGGTGTAGGAAAAGAGATGAACCTGAGACCATATGGTAATTGAAATAAACCAGGCACGGAAAGCTAAGTGTCACGTAGTTTTTTCTAATATAGAAATAATTTAAAGAATAAAATAAGGGCTGGTGAGATGGCTCGGTGGTCCAGAGCACCTGATTGGAGCGGGCTTGGCAAAGCACAGGGACCGCGGGTTCAGTCCCCCAGCACCACACGCCAGCCAGCCCCGGCCCCTGGTGGGCTGAGCTGGCCACACACACACACACACACACACACATAAATAAATAAAATTAAAAAAAAGAATAAAATAAAAGAGATGGCAGGAAGCAGGGGAGTAGACTCTGTGGAGATTGGAAGGAGATCTAGGCAAGGAGTTGGGGAAGAGGAAAGGGAGAGTAAAGAGAATTAAGAGGTGATTTGTGCGTGCGTGCATGCGTGCGTGTGTATGTGTGTGTGTGTGTGTGTGTGTGTGTGTGTGTGTACCAGCTCCCCAAGATGAACATAATTAATATGTATCACAAATATACTTTAAAAAAGAGCTGGCTGCCTTTCAGACACCAGGGTTTTCTTCACTTCAAATTTTGGTTAACAGCGATTCCTTCTGCAAGGCTTTCAGGGAGGAGAAGTAATGGCTTTTCTATCACTTGAGTGGAAAGCGTAGGCTGAACTGTCACTCTGCAGTCATGCTACGAAAGGGCTTCACACATCAGTCAAGTGTCTGGACACAGAAACTTTAAAGATTCCTTGCAACCCAGAGATTCTTTAATTTGTCCGAGGTCAAAGAATCAGTGTGCAGTGAGTCAGGTGGGGCCAGCACTCAGGTTTCCAGTGCCTGTAGGCCCTGTTCTCTGCTTGATTTCTCATCACCTTGATCAGTCCTTGGGGTTAGAGCTACGAGCACATAGGGTGGCTTCCCTGCAGGCTGGGACAGGTGCTGTGGACCTTCATTTAGTGTAGGAGCCTTTGTAGGCTTTCTCTCTGCTCTTGACCACAGCCTAAGGACTTCTTCACATCTAGCATTGAGATCTAAACTTATAGTGCAGTTAGGCTGACATTCGAATGTGCACGCTGGGTAGGTAATTTCCAGTCCCCCAAGGAAAGATGTGTCAGATCCAATTTTACCAAGGCGCTGATCCATAATTTGGTTCTTATAGCTCTGGCTTCCCCAGCAGTGAGCCACAATTTGCCTTGAAGGGCTTCCCTTGGCTTGGACTTGGTTTGAACATATTTTGTCCAAGGCAGGCTCTTGGCATTTCTATTGATCTAGATGCTATTTAATTCTAATGCTGTCCATTAATGTTTTAGTTAAATATCATAAGGCTTTGGTTTAAAAAATTACTCTAGATCAGGGTTGGTAAGAAAAACTTATTGGAAGTCGACAGTTTTTAGTGCCAGTTGCCTGCACACAACACTCAGACTGGGAAGGAGGTCAAGGGGAAAAGACTGTTCAAAAAGTGTGCTCCCAAGTCTTCCAGAATTCCTTGTGGGTGTGTAGTCCCCACACTTACTAGCCCCCGGGGCTTGGCTGCCACACTGTGTGAGTGGTCTTTCTTCTTCGCATCTGTATTTCCTCACTATGAAGTAGGGATAATAAATGCAAACCTGGGCAACTGGGAGAACACAGCAGATGGCCGGCCTGTGCCGGGCACCTGGCGGGCCTTCCCTAAGTGTTTAGTTTCCGTTTGGTGCATGCCCTTTGTCTGGAGTAGCCAAGTGAACCACTCATACTATGCAAGGCCATTTTATCCCTGCTTCAGGGATTTTGTCTATAAGCAGGAGGATCTAACTAGTGGTTAATAAGATAGACTTTGGTGTCGGGCACACCTGCCTGGAGTTTGGCCTTGTTTGTTTTGGGGTGTGGTGGATACATTAATCAGCTTCTGTAAGCCTCAGTATCTTCACTTCAAATAATGGGAGAAGTGCTGAGTTTGTCATATTGAAGATTAAATACGGTAAGGTTTGTGACTATGCAGCCATGATTGTTATACGCCAGCCTCCTGGGCTCCTATCACGTGTAAGCTTGGGAGGCAGAACAATAAAAGAACAGAACAGTTCCTGCAGCCATGGACTGGGTGAGTTGATGGATGTATAAGTATAAACAATAAATGATGAGAAATAATTAGGGAGCAGAAGAGTGGTGAGGTGTTAGGGAACACTTAGCCCAGCCTGAGGCTCCACAGAGGATGTGGTCATGAAGGTGATGTCAAGGACAGAGGAAATGACTGTCCAGGGCTGGGGAAGGTGTTGCCAGGCATGGGCCTAGAGAGGACTGGGCCCAGAGGCAGCAGAGCAGGTGCCCGGCTCTGGAGAGCTGAGGAAAGTCCGGGGCGTGAGAGTGGCAAGTGCTCGGTGGAGGTCTCCTTTCCTTCCCTAGCTCTGAGCTGCAGGTCACCCCTTAGGCGCCTCCTTTACCTCTCGATGTTCTCTCTCTCTCTCTCTCTCTCTCTCTCTCTCTCTCTCTCTCTCTCTTCTTTGGCTATGTCAAAACTTATTCCCCCTCTCCTCTTTAGGCCTATAACATTTTAGTCTAGGCTCCATGTTGCAACACTTACTTCTATGCTTTTCATAACTGTTCTCAAATTTTAGGTATGCTTATTGCACCAGAGAATGTGTGCAAAGTTCTTTGAAGGAAAGTACCCCAGCCACATGCTTCCTGTGTCTCCAGAGGGATTTCCATAGTGCTGGATTCAGTGATCAGCAAGTGCATGATGTTGGTGCTTGAATAGATTAACTCTGTGAAGTCGACTAGTGAGCCCCTGGCAGTGGGAGGGTGAGTCCTTGGGATCCAGGTGTAAAACCTCACCAGTTTCTGTGTGTGTATGATCCTGGGTAAGTAACTCTTTTTGAGCCTTACTTGCCTCAGATGAAAATTCAAGACAATACTGTACTTTGCTAACTGTAAGATTCAGTTTTGTCCTCAAATGTCAACTTTTGTTTTTGCTGACCCAGTGCACCCTGAGAGCAGGGTTGGCATAGCATGTGGTACCCGGGATTGAACCGCGGTCCCCTGTGCCTGCCTAAGCTTGCCTAAGCAGAAGCTTTAGACCACTGAGCTATCTCACTGGCCCTCAGATCTTAGCATCTTTAAATGTTGAATGTGTCTTCAGTGAATAGCAAGTTAAGAATTTCATTGGTAGTATATTTTTCTTTCCTTGTGGTACATACAATAATGCTATTTCTTACATTCGGTGGTATTTTAGACTTGATGAAATACAATAACCTTTATATTTTAGGATTGCTATGAACATTCAAGCCGGTGTACTCAGTTCATCTGTCCAGAACTCATTTACCTCATGTTGCCATAACAGTTAAAGGGTAGTTGCTGACTATAAAACCAGTCCCATGACCAGGACAAGCTTGTAAACTGCCCAAGTTAAAACCTGTTAGGATACAATCGTAGTACAGTATGCCAGAGCTCAAAGCCTCCCACCCGGAGCTTTAGTCCCTCCTACTGCACTTCGCCAATTTCACATATTGTTAAGGTTCACAGCAGCATGTTCAGATTATTAGGGTCTTAGAGAAGTGCTCACCCTCCTATCCAATAGAGAAAGAAGAACAGATGGAGAACCGAAATTTCTAGGTTGTAGTGCATAGTTTCTATCTGTGGGTGACCAGGTTTCCTGGGACTAAGCTCCAGAATTGCCCATCTGTAGATGCTGCTGTGCTAATAGGCTGATGCTGTGGAGGTGCCCACAGAGATTGTGGCTGCAGGGGGCAACTGCTCCAAGGAGGAGCTGGGCTGCTTGTGACACACAGATAGGATGAGTCACTCTCCAGGCCACAGAGCGTGTGACCACCCAACCAAAGGAAACTTGTGAAGCAAGGTGACACCCAATGTAGAGCACTCTTAGCAGATAGTAGCTGTAAAAGGAGATTATAGCAGTTGCATAAGAAAGAAGAATAATTCCAAGCTTGAAAATATCCTGTTTCCATTTTGTGTATCTTTCATGTGGTCATTTGAAAGTGTTTCTTTGTCCAGGGCTCCTAAGCTTTGGCTCCATATTGGGTAGATTTTCTTAGCCCAGTGATCATTTGGTCTGTTATGCAATTCTCAATTCAGATGGATTAAAAAATTAATCCATCAGCACTGTTTACAGAACAGTATTCAAATTGTATAATTACACCAATCCCATAATAATCAGGCATTGCATATTCAAGAGTTTGCTATTGTAATGTGAAAAATAATAGGAGTAAAAAATTAGGAAGAAAATATTAAAATGATAGTTGATGCTGAGGTTTTTATCTTATCACAGCAAAAATATATTTGATTTAAAGAACATGGACATCAATCCCAACCCTTTTTTTTAGAAAGTGCAGGTAGGTATAAGGAATAAGTTGTGTTGCCAGAGAGAGGGAACAAAATGTTTTAAAAAGAAATTCTTTTAAAAATCTACTTAAAGCTTTGGAATCTGGAAAGCCCTGTTTATAGTTGGCTTATTTGTTTGTTTGCTGGCCAGGAATTTGAAAAAAAGGAGAGATCTGGAGTTTTAAGAAAAAGCCATGAGTGTGGTTCACACTGTACATAATTTAGCTGTGTTCTTCTATCAGAAAAGCTAGTTTAATTTACAAATGGAGTTTTGATACACTCCAGGCTGTGAATAAGTGTGGGGTATGCGGGTGGAGGCAGACAAACCACAGCAGCTCTTTTCCTTGTATTGATCTGAGCATAGAGCTTTGCTGTTATATGTTAGAAATTAAAA
Source organism: Octodon degus (assembly GCF_000260255.1). NCBI lineage: Eukaryota > Metazoa > Chordata > Mammalia > Rodentia > Octodontidae > Octodon > Octodon degus. Next base: position 1,772,016 of record NW_004524743.1, read on the forward strand.
TCCTTGACTCACAGAATAGTCTAGTGTGATCTGGAAAGGTGGAGAGATGTAGCTGTGGTCTCTCAGGAGTAAATAATATGAATTTTTAACATTCCCCAAGAATAATTTACATGATTTTAAATGTTCCAAAGCAACAAGATATACAATGTTTCTTGCAGCACAGCAAATAAACAAATCGTTTGAAAAAAGCAGGAGAATAGAACTGTGTTGGTAGGGATGCATATTGAAGAATTTTGTATTTCTTTGGTTTCTTAATCCATTATTATTATTACTGTTATTCTTTCTGGTATCAGAGATTTAATTCAGGACTTTGTACTTGCTAGGCATGTGCTTATGTCCCTGAACTATCTCCTCAGCCCCATTATTTGTTGAGGGGTTGTGTGTGTGTATGTGTGTGTGTGTGTGCGCGCGCGTGTCTATATGTTTTGGGTAGTGTTATCCGAAATGATATCATATGGAGGCTACGTTCAGACTTGGAAACTCTGCGTACGTGTCCAGTGATAGTGTCTGTCTCTTCCCCTAATGGGGCATTTCTTTAGTGGAGTTGTGATGATCTTGTTGCTGTGTTGCATATTAAATTTAAAAAATAATTCCTCCAAGAAATTATAGAATGTTCTGGTTAATTTAGAAGCTGGCACAGAAATCCTGAAAATCACAGAGAAGTACAGTGGAGGAAAATCCAGTTAAAATCACTTTTCTTATTTTTGCAAGTATCTTTCTAGTATTTTATTTATTTTTAGACATATATAATAAAATTAAATATAATATAATCATATATACTCTTTTTTCACTTACCACAAACCAGGAAGGTAAATATTTTTCTATCATGTGATATTTAGTAGTACCTGTATATTCCATTATATATATTTATATATTTTTTTGTTGTTGTTGTTTTGTTTTTTTTTTTCTGGAACCAGGGATTGAACTCAGGCCCTATATGAGAGTTCCATTGTTTACATAATAATCTGTTCTTCTGGGGCATTTGTGTTTCTGATTTTTTTTATAATACAAGTAACATCTTAAACAGTTTTAAGATGTTAAAAATGTTCATCTTTATTAGAGTACTTTCTTTACACATGTCTTAGTAGTTAATGCTATACTAAAAGAATTATTTTAAGGCTGGACGTGTATAATCAAAGTATCTCCAAAGAGACTGAAACCAGTCAATGCCTCCTCTGGAAAAGGTTTCTCAGAGTACTTGGTTTTCATACTGTTTTATATTGCATAATCTCATTATTTTTCCATCTTAGCCCATCAGATATAATCTGTGTATGTATGTATATATATATATATATATATATAATTTATTTATTTATTTTTACAATTTTTTCACCATGGGAGGCTGTGTTGTAGAGCTACTGTTGTAGAGAAACACAGAGAACATGACCTGTTACTCATCCGTATCTTGATTTGGTCCATTTGCTTTGAAACCCCTGAGGTCAGCTGTCCTAAAGATAGAACTTTAGGGATGGCCTTGGTCAGGGTGGAAACCCAGTTGGAAAAGAAATGAAATTAAGACATTTGAGGTTTGCTCTCCTTAGATGAGAAGTACCAGAAGATGAGAAACAAGTGCAAACTAGGGAAAATAAGTCAAAGCTTTTCTTTTTGTTTTCTCTAAGAAAAAAAAAAAAAAAAAAAAAAACAGTCTTCTAAATCAGTGCCTTGCCATGAAAAGGAGGAAGAGACCTTCTTTCTTCCTTGTAAGCTTTATTACCCTTTGGCCATTGTTGCAGAAAGCAGGCCAGGTATCTTATAGAACACATGGATACAATGTGTACTCTTGTCAGAATGAAGGTTCTAGTCATAATTTTGCTGGTATTATTCCAAAAACATAGCTTCTAAGTTACTAACTTTGGGAACATGCTTTACTGGTCATTTTGAGAGCGACATACTCTTTTATTTTTCTAAATTAAACATTAACCAAGGCAGTCTGGGCTTTGCCTTACTTTTCTTTTGTGTAACTTGATTCCTCAATTATAAATAATGATTATTTAATGTCTGTTAATTCTTTCACAGTTTAGGGTGAATTTTAATTAGCTATCTCTCTAAGATGTGTGGTTTGTGGCTTGAAAGGTTTTCTAATGTTCTCCCTCCCTAGAACTAATGACTCAGAACCAGGAAAGACTGACACAGAGCTTCATCTTGTGCTGGGGCTGCAAATGCTCCAGAGAGCAGCCATTCCCTCCTGCGGGCTTGCTGCTGGAGAGAGACCAGAACCCGCCACACCTTCCTCTGGGGCTTGCTCCTGGTTAGTTAAGGCACTTTCAGGGTTTATGTTGTTTTAGGGTCCATTTCTGTGACACCACAGTCATTTGTTTTTATTAAAAACATTTTTTGCTGGTTGTTTCTCCTTGTGCCTTAAAGAGGTTACAATTAAATTGTAGTTTTATGGGTGTTTGTCTTCTAGATCATCATGAATACAGCTGTAATCCTAATTGTCGTGGCTTGTATCTAGAGGTCCCGCTAAAGCCTCATTGGGGGGAGCTGAATCTAGAGTTTGTGATTGATTAATTGTCTAGTGCTGACACTATGGGTGAGCCCTGGGGTGGGTAGTCTGTGTACAGTGTAAGAGACAGAAGGAGTCTTCTCCGGAACTCTTCCTCTTTTTGCTCTTCTTGCACTTGCTGTTTCCTGCTACCATGAGCTGCTACCCTCTGCCATGAGCCACGCTGCCACCGACCCAGCAGAAACTGGACTGAAACCTCCATGAACTGCGAACTAAACAAACCTTTTCTTTCTTAATTTGAGGTGTTGAGTATTTTATCCCAGCAATGAGAAAAAAGTAAAATACTAAGCAATGGTAGCAAGTGATCGAGAGAGCCATTGAAGAAAGCTTTTTGTCTACCACTCCTAATTCACAGTAGGCTAACTTTATCGATGGGTCACCCATCCACATTAGTATGTGAGTAATAAATATATCTTTCTGGACAGTTGCCTAGGTGTAATGCATGAACCAGACTGAAACATGAAGTAAAATCATCAAAGAAGTTAGTCTTAATTTTATTCTACTCAAACATGAAATGACAATAATATGTGTAAAGAATATGAATTTCTGGTTACTGAAATATCCTGCTTAGGAGTTAAATAGTTGCACCGGGATGCTATTGTTTAAAGGGAGTGGAATTCCAGATTCAAAAGGAGAGAAGAGTTCTGCTGTAGACGGTGGTGAGGGTTGCACCGCGATGTGAATGTGTTTAACACTGTTGAGCTGTCCACTTAAAAATGAGTAAGTAGGGCTGGCCCGATAGCTCAGAGGACTAAAGTGCCTGCTTAGGCAGAGTGCAGCAGCCAGGGTTCAATCCCCATGTGCCATACCGGCCCCACCCCCGGGGCGTGCTGAGACAGTGATGAGACTGGGCGTGGTGGTGCAGACCTGTAATCCCAGGGCTTGGGAGGTTGAATACAGGTCACTGTGAGTCCGATCTACATAGTGTGACCCTGTAGACTGTGTCCTAAGTACATTAAAAGAAAAAAAGAACAAAAGATGGGTAAGTTGGCAGTTCTTGTGTTCTGTGTATTTACCACAAATCTATAAAAAATTCCCATCTTTGGCAGAGTTTTTAGCCCAGGCTTTGGCTGAGTGCAGATAGGATATTAAATGTAATTGTACGTTGACTAGGTGCTTGAGGGTCATTATTCTCGATGCCAGTTCTCATTAGGAAGAAATGATGTCTCAGGACTGAGAAGATAGAATGTATTTCAGACAGGACCAGTGTGAGAAAGAGCTAAGTACTTCTTTATGCTGCTGGGATCCATTCTTCTCCAAAGTATACAGAAAGAAAAACAATTTGGATCTCACTTAATTGGGTACTAATTTATCTCGATATCTAATTTGGGCTCTATCTTAAACGATCAGCCACCTAGCCTAGTATTTAATTGTGACTGATTTCATGTGTAACTGTACAGGAGGAAAAGGACTGAAGTGAGGTTTTCTTCCCAAGCCTGCTTTCTCCCTGTAAATATTTTTGAAGGTCAGCTCTGGCGCAGAGGAGAATTAATATTAAAATACATGTAATAAATAAGCTGTCAGATGATTCCCTCAGATACCGTAAGCGGCAGAAAGTCCTCTTCCCTTTCCTCTGAGCTCCTTGTGTACAGAGCCTCCGCTGGCGTCTCCTCGCGGGCTTTCACTAATCATTTCTAGCCCAGCCTCTGCTCCGCTGATTTCATCACTCCTGAGTGACGGAACCATTTTCCCGCAGAACACAGTCCCTGCCTGGGAAAGAGGGAACAGAAATAGTCATCGAGCAGTAGGACTGCTGGAGAATAAAAAGCAAATGATGGATTGGGCAGCCAGGCCCTGCGCACACGGGCCCAGTGTCCCCAGCCGTCTGAGCAGAGAGTGGGTTTTGGTCTTTCCTTTGAACTGTCATGGCTATTTAATGTGAAGCCTGTGGAGGCTGTGATTTTGAACTCAGTGCCCTTCGTAGGCTCTGCCTCGAGGCACAAACACAGGAAGATTAAACATTAATTAAAGGACCCTCACAGGAGAATAAACAGTGTAAAGAAGTAGAAAAATGTCTGGCTTTCCCACCAGGGGAAGCCATTTGAGAAAGAGAGGTCTTGTATTGGATGTTGGAGATGGATGTAACAGGGCTTCACTAGACCCAAGGGGAGGAGTCGTTTCTCAGGAAAATGTTCTGTCTTGGAGTCTTAGAAGAAAAATTTGAAAAATTCAGCCAACGTGGAGCCAGCTCGGGAGCCCTAATGGCACAGAGAGAACAGAAAGGACCACACTCGAGTTGCAAGTCTCAGCTGCCCTTGCTTAGAAGGGAGGCCTTCCGAACCTGACAGAGTTCCTTGCTTCCTCAGGGCTGTAACTCTGTATGTCAGATTAGGCCTGATGGATTTCCCTCAGCCAGTGGCCTCCTTCCTGTGCTTATGTTTGCTAACATGAAAATCCTTGAGGTCATTCTTGCCTCCTTTCTGTTTGTATCTCATACATACATATAACAAATTCTTAGGGCCGGCCAAATAGCTCAGCGGATTAAAGCTCCTGCAAGCAGGTGCAGGGTCTGGGGGTTCGATCTCCGGGCCTGCCATGCCAGCCCCCTTCCCCCCCAACACTGAGATGGCAATTGAGACTGGGTGTGGTGGCATGTGCCTATAATCCCAGCACTTGGGAAGCTGTAGACAGGCGGATCACTACGAGTCCAATCTAGTAGTGAGACCCTACTAGACCCTTAGAACCTTCCCTAAAATAAAGAAATTTAAAAAACAAAACAAAAAAACAAGCAAACAAAACATTCTTCACAACATAGCAGGAGCTCTAGATTCCCACTGCCTTTACTTCACCCTCTTGGTCGGAGCCACCGTGGTCGCTGCCTGGGTGGCTACCTCATGTTCGCTGCCTGGGTGGCTATCCAGCTCACTGGCCTGCCTACTTCTGCATCTGCTCCTTAATCTTTCTCAGCATGTCAATCATACCGATCTTTTCACAACATAACTCAGGCCCCCTGCATCGTTGCTCAGAACTTCTGCCCCTCAGCTCCCAAGCCAAAGTCTCGCCAAGCCCTTGGTGAGAGGGTGTCCTGTCCTCACCTCCGGCCCACTGTCCTTCATTCCTCTGCCATAGCTGGAACATCCTGCTCACTGCTCCCCATTTGCCCAAGTCTGCTCCGCCCTGTGGCCTGTTTCCTTGTGTCCTCTGCCTGAAGGATTTGTTTAGAATCACTTATTTATATGCTTCTCTCACTTTTCTTCCCGTGTGACCCATTTTCTTATTAGAGGATCATTTCAAGACTAGCTTGTAAAAAATTGGAACCCTCCTCTGTTAACTTCACATTTTATTTTTTCTCTTACTCATTTTTTCTTCCTTTTGTCATCACATGACCATTCTGTGTATTCTATTGGTTTGCTATGTGTAAAGTACTAAGAGCCACACTCATCCAAGTTCGGTGAGCACAGAGCCTATGTTTTATCTATTACAGCTCCCAGTACCCAGAAAAGAACCTGTCTCAGTTACTCTTCTCTAGTTGCTGGGACTAATGCCTCACACCCAAACTGTTTAGCTCACAATTACTGGAGGTTTCAGTCCACACTCAGCTGGCTCCAAGGCAGAGCAGCACATGGCAGAGAGCAACCTTTCATGGTGGTGGCAAAGAGCAGAGAGCAAAAGGGAGGAGTACCAGCAAGGGTGGCAACAGAGAGCAAGTCTGTCTCCTTTAAGTTGCGTTCAGGCTGTCAGCCCCAGGCTGGGTGAAGCACTCACGCCCATAATCCCAGCAGCACTCACGCCCCTCATCCCAGCAGCACTCAATCCCATAATCCCAGTGGATCATGAGTTAATCACAAACTCTAGAAATCCACCCCATGACTGCGTGAGGCTTTGGGGGAACAACTAGATGCAAATCATAACAGGGCCTAATACATAGTAGGTACTCAGTATTTGTGGAATAAATGCACTGTTAGTAACTCTGCAGTTTAAATTCAGCTCTGTTGGGTAGCAACTGTGTGATAGGATACAAGTTGTTTCTTAGAGTTAAGGTTTTGTCATTGAAAAATAAAGGTAATTTCTATTTTATATGTTGAAAGCACAACAGCTATGATTTTTTTTTTTTTTTTTTTTTTCAGAACCAGGGATTGAACTCAGATCCTTGCATTTGCCAGTCAAGTGCTTATCCTACTGAGCCATCTCCCTGGCCCCAATTGTTGTTATTGTTACTGCTCACTGAGCTTTAGGACTGAATTTATTGAGGCACTGGCAGTGTCCTGGGAGTGGGATCCAGAAGCTGGCTCTAGTCCCATGTGGCTTTGGGGGAAGCAAAGTTCCATTTGCTTGTATTTTATTGCTACCAAAGAGTGGCCAACCCACTGGTGGCTCTTGGTTCGGCTTGAATGACCTTTGGCTCAGTGTGGGCTTCTACGCTGTAAATTTTCCCATTACTTTTAAGTAAGTCACTAAAGTATAACTACAGAAGGCGAGTATTCCATTCTCTCAGTGGCACAGGATTAGTTAAGGTCGTCTTTGTCTTCTTGGGTTCAGGCAACATGCACTATTTCATGCATCAGTCAAGTGTTAGGGAGGTAATAGTCACATTGATTTGCAGGTTTTTTACGTTGGCTTCCATGTATGGTTAGTACTCTTCTGTAAGGAACACACAGCTAGGATATTTGCTTATTAATCAGGTTTAGCGTTCGGCACACGCCTATTATGCTAATAATTGTTATCTATTAGTACTGTAAATTTAGTCCAAATATTTTTAATGTCTCTTGTTCTCAGACTGAATGTGAAGATTAAAATTTAGAATTGAGTACAAGTATGTGTAAATCATTTCGAACAGATAAAATGAATGCAGATCAGAGAACAGCTGGAGGCAGATTTGCATGATTATGTTAATGCTGTGACAGGACACGAACACTCAGAAATTTGAATTACAATGCTTATTTCTCATGCCTGGAAGGGTCACTGAATCTCTCATTTGATGTGGCCAATATCACCCTATGTTACCAGCAAACCCTGCTGATAAAAAATGGAGAGTCCAGTATCCAACACGCTCTACTTGTTTTCTTTGCACCCTGAGTTTGAAGACTGAAACGGAATAAGCATTTGCTAAAGGGAACTCTGATCATCATGTCCGTTATTGGTGTTCTCTAGAAATTGTTCCCTGGTTTTCAAAAGGTTCATCGTGCCGTCTGATGATCAGTCATCACTTGGCCAATCTGAGCCAAGTGCGGAATGTCCACTGTGCGCTCCCCAGCCACCCTGAAAAGGGAGTAACAGCCCAAGACCCAGGCTGCCTTCTTGCAGATGAGTTTAGGCTTAGTCTTCTCTGTACCACGAAGCTAATATCTGCCTGACTGAGTCTTGCTGCGTGATCATTTCTAAGACACGTGCCACGTCTTTTAGTGCTATTCATAAAACTGTCCATAATGATGGCTTTATAAGAGGTGCTTTCCTTTTTGGAGATATAATTATCTCTCTGCATTCAGATTACCCTCTTGCACTTAAAATATGCGTGAGGGGATATAGTTTATGCACATGCGTATGTGTGAGTGTGGGATATGTTGGTCCTCTGCAGTTGCTTTCATCTTAGTGATTTAAATGAATTGCTGATTAAAAATAAGCTCTAATAGTCATGTAAACTGGAGATGATTCTAGTTTAAAAGAACAGGTATTTCTTAAAATTAATAAATAAGGTTATCCTGCCACTTAAAGTGCTTTTTTTAGGAATAGAAAACCTGATATATTGGCTGATCTTTCAGTCTGGTATGGTATTTGAAGAACATAAAGTTGTAACATAGATTTTCATTTTAATGAGAATGTTGTAATACCCTCATAATTTTTTTTCACTTCTCATTATTTTTTATAACCTATGAATTACCTAAAACAACTCTAGTCATTTGGATTTTGACTTACCACTTATTTTACTATGTGCAAAATTGTCATTTGAGAAATAGAGCATGTATTTATGGCCTTGGTGTCTACAGCTAAGCATCAGGACTGCTACAGAGTCTTTGGACGTTGCTCTATGGAGTGTGGTTCTTTCAGGGGGTGTCTGTTCAGTGCAGAATAAAAAGGAATGACAATGGAGGAGTGGTTACTGCAAATCCTGTGACAACAGAAGGAGACTCTGGGAGCCTTCACTCCGTGGAGTCAGCAAGAGAAGGCTGGCTGTGCTTTCTTAACCTCATTTCTCCAGTTCGTGCATACTTTGATATGCGGCTACATTATTTTCTTTCTTTCTTTTTTTTTTCTCCCAATGCCCTCAGGGCAGGTTTGACTGGCTTGAGTTGTGGGGATCGAACGCAGCAACCTGAGCCTGACTGCTTTGTTGAAGCAGCCACTTAAAGAACTGAGCTAAGGGGCAGGCCCCTTACATTATTTTCTTAGAATGGTCTATATTACAAAACCTCAACCCCAACCTTCCACTTTGTTGTTGTTGATGTCTACATTTGCTTTCGTAAGTGGCTTTTTGGTGGCAGTGGTGAAGCAGCGTTGTATAGGCAGCTCTCCCTATCTGTGCATTGTGCATCCATGGATTTAACCAGCTGTGTAGTCAGACTTTATTTTAAAAATGGGTGTAGGCTGGCAAGTGCAAGGTCCTGGGTTCAATCCCCGGTACCACACACACACACACACACACACACACGCACGCGCACACACAGGGTCTGTACTGAACATGCACAGACAATGTTTTATTGTTTTTTGGTCCTAAACAACACATGACAACTATTTGCATACTATTTATATTGTGTTTATTATTAAAATCATCTAGAGATGATTTTAAGTATGTGGGAGGAGCTACATAGGTTATATGCAAATAATGCATCATTTTATATAAGAACTTTGAGCATTCCTGAGGTTTATTGTCTGTGAAGGGGGTCTTTAAATCAATTTCCTGTGGATACTCAGGGATAACTGCAAGTGTGAATATATACATATATATGTATATACATATATATATATAATGTTTAATGCATGTTGTTGAAATGTATAAATACTAAATATGTTGTTAAAAGCACATATTATATACATGTTTTAGTGTATGTATGTATGTTATTGAATATGTATGTATGTATGTATGTAATTTCAATTCATGACAATATGTGCACACATATACACATATATATGGTACTATTTATACATTATGCAAAACACTGACTGATTTGTATTTTACTTCCTTTTTTTTTAAAAAATGTATTTAGTACAGGGTCCATAGAGTCTCACTATGTAGATCAGACTCATAGCAATCCTCCTGTTTTCAGCCTCCCAAGAGCTGGGATTATAGGCGTGCGCCACCACACCCAGTCTCCATCACTGTCTCAGCGCGTGGGGGTGGGGGGAGGAGGGGCGGGACCGGCACCACACTCCGGGATCGAACCCCGGCCACTCAGCTCTGCCTAAGCAGGTGCTTTAGTCCACTGAGCTATCTGGCTGGCCCTTGTATTTTGCTTTCTTGTTATTGCCACTTTTCTCTGTGTATCCATTCAAATAACTTACCTTAATAATTATATATACTCTTCTATCATTTGCTTGATTTTAGGGTTTTTGTAGTGATTAACTTACAAGTTCCACCTTTTGTAAACCAAAGGTATCTCAACAAAAGTATTCATTCTGCTCAGGATAGGCATGTGAGCATATCCTAACCACCAAACGTGAATGAAGAAGTGTTAAGACAGCCTAGAGGAGTCCAGCTCCTTGAAATTTGCCCAGGAATGCAAACAGAAGCACACAGTTAACTTTGGCCTTGTTAGAATGTTCTCCAGGAGCAAACCAACAGGAGGACCACTGGTAAGAGCTGGTGCGGTGGGGGCCGGGCTTGCAGTCAGGCGCCCCATAGGGGTGGCGTGTGGCTGACCCATGCATGCTCCAAGGTGCGAAGTAGACAGCCGGTCTTTGGGGCTCCTTTGACACGGTCCTCAGTGAAGAACATCCTTCTGCTCTGAACTGACTTTTCTGAGTTAAGTGTTTCACAGGTGAAGATTTGCTCTAATCCCCCCTCCGCACTGTCCTACTGAGCGTGGCCACCAGTATTCTGTCTTTGATGAGGAATAGTAGCGACTGGTCTTGAGAGCAGCAGGTGCCACTTTGTGACCGCCCGCGACTTCTCTGTGCTGAGTACGCTAAAGGCAGCACCTCTTTTAATGCTTCTTGTGAGCTCCAGACTGCTATTCCAGTTTACAGATGAGGAAACCAAACCTCTGAGAGGAAAAGCAACTTTTCCAAGGAGTTACCAGGGAGTTACTGTGGTGCCGGAGCTGAGACTCAAATTAGGGCTGCAGAACTTATTCCAAGCCCAGGTTGTTCTCTTAGCTTTCTTAGTATGTTCTGAAGTATGTACTAAGTGTCAAGACACTATGGGTAGCATGGAGGAATCTGGGGTGACCAGGACATGGAAAAGCTTACAGGCTTGTGGTGGAGACAGACACATAAGCTGTTCTAGCATCACTTACCTGAATTTCTCTAGAATGGAAGCTCCAGGTGCAAGAGCTTTGCTTTGGTTTATTCTGAGCATGTGAGACAGTTTTTAGGAAAAAATAGGTAGGTGCTCAATAAACACTTCAAAAATGTGTGTGAACATACATGGATTCTTGAAAGAAAAAAGTGTGGTTTATTTTGCCCAGAGGTTTTATTTGTGTGTTCGCTCTGAGCCTTGCTCCTGGTTCCAAATCCCTGCCTGGATGGCTTTGCCCGAAGCTCCGGGTTTACTCTGCTGCCCTTCGTGTTCCTGCCCCAGGACCTTTGTCAAGCACATACTGTGTACGAGGCATTGTGTTGACACTAGGGATGTAGTGATGGGCCAGAGCTGCCCTGGCCCCTGCCCTTACGGGGACACACTCTCATGCTGTCTTCTCCTCCAGTCATCCCTGACTTGGTCAGGCCTCATCCTGACATAGGATGCTCTTCCTTTGCTGCTCAATGTCTTCATATCACTAGGACAGCTGCTCTCAATTGTCTGAGTGGCAGTGAGGGCCCACACACCCCTAATCTGACTTGCCCAGGTGCCACACCTTGCAAGTTTCTCTACAGAGACCTTCTGCTAGTGGTTTTGACTTCATTTTCTTTCTTTTTTTTTTTAATGTAATTTTTTTTTTCTGTATTTTAGGGAAGGGTCTATAGGATCTCACTACTAGATCAGACTCATAGTGAGTCTCCTGTTTACACCCAGTCTCAATTGCCATCTCAGTGCACCCTGGCGGTGGGGCCGGCATGGTAGGCCTGGCAATTGAACCCCCGGCCCCTGCACCTGCTTGCAGGTGCTTTAATCCACTGAGCTATTTGGCCAACTCTTGACTCCAGTTTCTTATTCAGATTGTCCTAGGGAGAAAGAAACAGCCTGATCACAAGACATCCACTGACCACTGGGAAGAAACAGAACAAAAACACATATGGCTCCCCCATGAGCCAGGCAGTGTTCTGAAGGCTCTTCTTGTTTTATTGAATTCTTTCAGTGGCCCTGACAGGAAAGAGATGTGTGTGTGTGTGTGTGGTGGTTTCTGCATGAGGCCCAGGAAGCTCAGTGGGGTGTCCCACTGCTCAGAAAGTTTGTCAGTGATAGAGCTGGGCTCAGTAAAGCATGTAGGTCTGTGTCTTAGCCACTGTCTTATCCTTGTGACAAAACACCGAACAACTGAAGAAGGAGAGGTTTGTTTTGGTTCACATGGTCAGCGGCTAATAGGGTGCAGACAAGATTGCAGAGCAGCACGCTAGAAAGGGCCGAGCAGAGGGCAGCTATCATCCTGTGGCAGCCAGGAAGCAAAGAAAGGATAGAAGAGCCAGGGACAAGAATCTTCTATTCCAGGTCACATACCCAGTGATTACCACCAGGCCGCACCGCCCACCAGCACATTCAGCTGCAAGACTGACTCCACTTATCCATATAGCACTCCAAGGTCCAGTCACCTGCCCAAAGCCCCACTCTGAACACTTGAGCCTTTGGGGGAGATTCCAGCCTCCATCTCAAGAGTCTCCCTGCAAACATGCTGATCTGGGACTCAGTGTATTCCCAAGACCATGAGAAAGGGCCAAGGAGGGAGGGGGAGGGAGCTGCCTGGTGGTGCCTATTTATATCGGTGCCCTGAAAATTGTACATGTAACTCATTATGGTGGCTTTCTGCTTTCTGCAACCTCATGGGGGGCCTTTCTTGTGTTCCTCTGCAGAGTTATGAGCTTGCACATGATACCTCCATTCGATGGCAGTCTTTAGGGTTCCCTGAGGACTCCCCTAGAGATCACAATTATTTAGGTTCTAAATTACCCTTGTCCAGTTTTAAGCAGATGAGCAGTATTTCCACCCTCTAAACAATGACTCCCGAGGCTTATTGCTGCAATAATATCACATTTAGTTTCCAAGGAAACTGCATATCCATCCTTTCCTCCTACCCCTCCCACTTCCTCAAGCCTGAGTTTTTTAAAACTCAGAATGTGCCATTGCAACCTCTTGCTATTGTTAAAGTTTTAGTTCTGGCACTAGTTCCTATGAAATTACAGTTTCCCTTCTGATCTTCTTCTTCTTCTTCTTCTTCTTCTTCTTCTTCTTCTTCTTCTTCTTCTTCTTCTTCTTCTTCTTCTTCTTCTTCTTCTTCTTCTTGTTTTGGATGGTTTTCTGTGGAATATCCATGCATTCTAAATGACTTTGAAATAAATTACTGCCTTTATTATGGCACACAATAGATGAATGTATCGTACTTCAGAGTCACAGCTTCCTTAACTATAGTACCCCTCCCCTTTTTGTCTGCTTGTGGTTCTATAATTGCTTACTTTGATATTCATTGTGTGGCCTGGAAATGAAGCGAAGTGTGGGCTACAGTGCAGGTGGATGTCTTGCTCTCGGTGTGTATGTGCATATCAGTTACCTGGATAGAGTCAATAAATTCTTACTAAGTTAATTTTTTTAACCTAGGCATCACTTCTGTAGATTATGCTACGGCCTCCAAAAACTATTTGTGGGCGTTGTATAAACCACTGAATTCCATCAACCATGTTGAATATATCAGGCAAGGAAGCACGCTGTTACTGCACAGTACTCGGGAGTGCTGCGTGGGAAGCCAGGGTGGACGCTTGGGGGCCATATGGAGTTACTAGTGATCAGCTTGAGGGCTCATTGCTTCGGCCATCGAGCTGTACAGGACAGAGATTCACCCTTCTCTCTCGTCATCCTTCACATGCGCGTGTGCACGCGTGCGCGCGCACACACACACACACACACACACAGAGCTCTTGTCTCAGAAACAGTGGTGTGAAGTCTTGTGTTCTCTGGAACCAGCGTGTGGTGGTCGGTGTCTGTGCAGTAACTTCTGGTCACCATGTTCCTCCCCAGGACACCACAGGCTTCTGTGCCTCCTCAGTGGACACCGAGGCCCGTACTTTTGTATTTGTTCCTTTCACACAGTCTTTCTGAGACTCAACCCTTGAGGAGTATGGAACTTGGGGTCTGATTTGTCTTTAATACTAATGAATGCTCTACGACTAGATAAAGATTCAGAAATTGTTTGTGTGTTGAGGGGAAGAGTCAATATGATCTGAGAGTGGGAGGGCAGTGGTGCGTGGGGGATTAGGCTTGTGAGGTCTGTTGTAGGACTGCTGTGTGTGGGAACTGGTCTACCACTTTCCTGGTCTTTGAAGCACTTGGAGGTGGCTAAAGTTTTTACCAGGCTCCAGCTGCTCATGGCAGCAGAGTTGAGTGGCACCGAGGATACAGCTCTTCATTTTCTCAAGGGAGAATGAGAAAAGAGGTTTTCTTAAGTGGTCCTGGCTAATCCCAGGGGTGAGTAAGGCTCCTTGCTGGGAGAGTGCAAGGAGTGTGCCCAGCTTCAAGCAGGTAAGTGCTGCTGGGCTTCTCCCTGTTCTCTACTTTGGCCTTGGCAGAAGCTCAGAGGCCAGTAGAAAATGAAGTGAAGTATGGACGTACTTGGGTTCACTTTACTTGCAGTTCAAGACAGATGTACCCTTTGACGATCAGTGAGCAAGATGATAGCAAAAGATTAGAAGCCTTCCCAAAATAAACCAAATAGCAGGAGCCTCGAGCCTGGGGTGTCCTAAGTTTACACAAGGCTGCTAGCTTATTTGGAAAACAAGGCTGTTTCTTTCTGCTCGTTCACTCCCCCACTGTCCTGGAGAATGAGGAGAGAAAGGCTCTTTTACAGAAGAATGAACAGTGCCATCAAAGAGTGAAAGGCCTAGGTCTGCAACACAGTCTGGGGAGGCCAGGACTACAGTGGCTTGGCAGTGGTCTGTCTTCCATGCTACAGGATTTGAGCATCATCTTGGAGACCATCAAGTGGGGACCAACAGTGTGAGAGCCCAACCCTGCGGCTGGCTGCGAGAATGAGCTTTTGAGGTTACAAAAGCACAGTAGATTATAAGATGTGAAAGGTTAGTGATAGATGCAGCCACTGGGTGGATGCTCATTTCCTTAAGGGACACTTCTTACTCTTGCGGTAGAGCTTGGCAGTCCTCATGTCAAATAGCAGATTGTATCTACCTGGTAATTAATGCAACAAATATAATATGGTATAGGGCATCTGTGGCATTTTACTAATAAGGCTGTTTGTCCTGAAGTATTCTGTAAGAGGCAGGCAGAACACAGGGACTGTTTCTGAAGCATGGTTGGATGCATGATTGGAGATTTTCAGGAAGGGTTTCTCCTCAGCAGTGCAAACTTGTTAGAAAAGTACGTGGAGACTCTCGCTTTCCAAAGTTGCCTCCTTGCAGCTTTGACATGCTTAGTATTTTCTTCTTGCAAGCTTTGGGGTATATGACCAGTTAATGGAAGGATTGGTGTATACTATCTTAAAAAAATAAAACAATGAAAGCAAAGTAAAATAAAACAACATTAAAAAATAAAACTTAAAAGCAAACCCAAATATTTTTTGAGAAATATCAGAATTTCTCAGAACTACACAGAAATGGTTCTTGCCTGTGACCCATTAGGGCTTTCAGAATTTAGACAACCTTGTAGAGCAGATTCCTGAAGCAATGGTTACATCATTAGTGAAGGAAATTTTAGTTGCTGGGTGTGTGTGCACTGTGGTCACTTCTTTGTGGCATGAAGCTTCTTACCCTGCTAGCCCAAACCTAGAACTAAAATGCTCTATGTCATTCTTGTTATGGACATAGAAGAAGATCAGTAAGATTGTATTTTACTTATTTGATATTCATACTCCCATGCCCAGAAACTGAAAAACTGAAAGTTGGTTTAGGAGCACAAGTAGGGCAAGTGAAATTAGAGCACAGAAACTTCTCAAAGTGTATTATCTCCTGGGGGCCCGCTAGGAATGTGCAAACTCTGGCCCACCTCAGTCTCACTTAATCTGGGTCCTGTGTTTCACTGTGGTCCTTGAGTGACCGATTTGCACATCATCATTTGAGAACCACTGGTGTGGCTTATCTGTTCTAGAAGACTGGCTGCTCAAAAACGGGGTGAGAGGGGAGGAAGTCCTAGCAAGATGCGAGGAGGCATGGAAGAGGGCATGGAGCATGTCTGTCCTTGTAGATAGAGCTTTGGCCCCAAGAAGTGGAAGAGAAAGGCAGCAAAGGGAGCAAGAGGAGCTGAGATGCAGGCACAGGGGACGTTAGGTTAAACTGGACTAGTGAGCAGGTGGATCTGAGATGGAGAGGGGAGCAGCAAAGGGCAGAGCTGCATATAAATGTATGCTGAGAGCCAAGGAGATATCTCAGCATATCTAAGATATGCTAAGCACCTGCCTGGCAAGCGCAAGGACTTGGGTTCAGTCCCCAGTACCGCATGCCATGCTGGTCCCAGGACCCTGGACACACTGTGCTGGCCCTGAGACTATGTGTGGTGGTTCACATCTATAATTTAGCACTGGGGAGGCTGAGAAGGAGGATCACTGCGAGTCTGAGCTGCATAGTGAGACCCTGTGTCAGAAAAATAAAAGATTAAAAAATATTTTAAAAGATATGTGCTGAGGCAGTCAGAAAATTGAGAATAGTCAAAACTGTAACAGTGGAGAGAAGGTGATTTTCTCAGAGAGGAGGGTCAAATGTGGCTATGAGATTTAAAGCAGGCAAGTTCAGAGCCCTGGGAGAAACACACCTTGGGACCAGGATCGGAAGAGCAAGGGAGTCTGGTTTGTGCCTCACATTGGCCACTTTCTTGGACAACTCAAAACACCTCTGCTAGGTCTCCGGAACAGAAGAGGTCCCCTTCATCTGTGGATATTAAATTCCAGCTGTGAACATTGTATAATTAAAGAAACTAATATAATACGGGTGCAACATGTGGGATTTTATCGACTGCATTAATACTTCTAAAAAGTCAGAGCTTCTTTACAAATGGTGTAATTTTCTTCAAAGGCCACCACCCCAAGTGAAGCATGGAGGCTCTTGGGCATTACACCATGACAAATTCTGCCCAATTATTAACGGGGATGGGTAGTAGCCTCTGCTGGTTCCCAGCTACTAATACCTTCCATTAGGCAATGTATAAGTCATTGTGTATCAAGAACTTCTACTTGACTTGCAAAAAGATCTTTAAGGAATTCTCCCAGAGCATGTATGGGAATGCCAAAGGAAAAGGTGAAGAGAGACACTCTTTAATATTTGATTATCTTGACACAGGGTGGCAGGTCCCCTCTGCTGTCCCTGCCAACCTGACTGTGTGGCTGCTTTTCATCCTTCTTTTGGGTTGCATCTGGGTCCTTTACTTGCTCCTGGGGCTGTGCTCCCGAGGACAGGTCCTTAGAATGCGCTGCCTCAGCTGGGATGCTCGAAGCTGTGACTTCTCCACACTAGGGTCATTTTTCAAAGCTGTTCTCTGCTTCTTCTCTTTGATCAGGAAAAATCACTTAACAGTGAGACTGGAGTCCTCTCGTAGACTCCCCTGTGTCCTTGTTCTCACCTACCGGCCTGCACTTCTCCGAGGAGTATGAGCGTTTGCATTAATATATTTTCTGATTGTAACATTAGTCAGGTGAATTGGGAAGCTGGGGATTTTTGCTTATTGATCCTTTTATCTTCTGCTTTTTTTTTTTCTTTTTTTTGCCTGTAAAGGTCATATTTCAGTTTTCCCAGAAGTTAATTCTACATCTCTTAGTAATTCTTGACAAGCACAAGGCATGGAGCATTCATATAAAAGCCAGAATAAACACTGAGTTTAGAAGTGTCATATAAAAGCTAAAGCAAGCTTTTATGCTTCTGAATGCAAAATTAAGTAGAAAAGTATAAAATAATGAAAATAGCAGATTCTTGTACCCTCCACAGGACAGCACTCCCTTTTTCTATAGGAATCTAGACATGAGCAACATGTGTTCATCTTTAGGTACCATCATTAATGCTACCTTCTCAGAGAAGTCTTCCATAATGGAAAAGAACTCCATACTCAGTCTACCTTAAGGCTCTTCCTTTCGTCAAAAAATTTATTTAACTTAATTTTTTTCTTAAAAAATTATTTATTAATTCATTTGGTACAGGGTCTCACTATGCAGTTCAGACTCACAGTGATCCTCCTGTCCCAGCCTTCTCAGTGTTGGGGTTACAGGTCTTCACCTCCACACTCGGTTTCGGTGGCTGGCATGGAGCACCTGTATTGGCATGTAATACCGGTCATCGAACCTGGGTCCTTGTGCTCTTCAGGCAGGTGCTTAGACTGCAGAGCTATCTCCCCAGCCCTATTAATTTAATTTAATTTTTAATTAATTTTATTGAGAAACAAACAGCAATGAAACAGTTTCAAACCAATTAGTAGACAGTTTTAATAATTAATACATTACATGTTGTTGTCTTTGTAGTGGTTATTCATAGTACAAGATGCAGACGTAATATCCTGTCCAAGCACTATTAGTATAAATCTTTCTTTCTTCTCATTGAATTAAGAGAAAGTAGTTGTATTATTTATTTAATTTTAATGACACATACAATTGTATGCATTTCTTGAGTACAATATGTTTTGAAGTATGCATCCATTGTGAACTGGCTCTGTTGAGCTAATTAGCATATGCATACTTTACATTAGGTCTCCCTTATGTTTTATCTTCTCTTAACATCCTTGACTTTCTCAAAGCCATTTGACACAACCATGATTATATATCTGCTTAAACAGTTAAATGATCAAACTTCCACCACTCCAGACTCTGAGCTCTGCGGTGGTAGGAGCCTTGGTAATTGTAGGACACTCTGTAAGTATTTCTTGCATTAGTATACTAACAGCAGGATACTTTTTGTGCTTTCTATATACCAGGAACTGTGCTAAATACTCAACCCCTCTGTGACAGTTAGCTGTCAACTCAATTGGCTTGGCAGCCACCTAGGAGATGGGTAAAGAACACTTCAGGGTGTGTCTGGGTGCATTGTGGGGCATGATCTCTGGGCCCTTCCTCTCCCAGCACTCCTCCCCGGCTGTGCTTCTGGGCCACCATGAACCAGGTGGCCATGGGTTGAATCCCATGAAATCATGAGCCAAGTTCAACCTCTCTTCCTGGGAACTGTTGGTTGCATATTGGGTCTCAGTGATGGAAAAGCTGACTGGAACAACATTTTAATTATTAATTCTCTGCCTTATTCTGCTTAGTAGGTTGCTATGACAAAATACCACAGGCTGGTGGCATAAACAATAAGAATGATTTTCTCACAGTTCTGGAGTTTAGCGATCCAAATCAAGAGCTCTTTGCTTGTCTGCCTTTTGCTGTATTTTCACATGATAGAAAGATAGAATGCATTCTCTCTGATGTCTCTATCTATAAAGGCACTAATCCAACATGATTAGTTGTTGGGAGCACATCAGGACCCCACATGTGAGACCTTGATTAAAATTATTGCTGAATTCCAAGTCCAGCTGTACTGAAGATGATGGCATAATGCATCAATTTGGGAGAAACGTGCATTCAGCTCATTACCTGACTCCAAATTCATATCCTTGTGTGCAAAATACAGTTAGTTAATGCCAGCAGTAGTAGAAATCTGAACCTGTACTAGCATCAACCATAAAGTTAATGGCCAGAGTCTAGCCTAATTATTATCTAGATTAGATGCGGTAAAACTCAATACACACTTAATGTTGAGGCAAAACTCCTCTCCACTTGTGGACCTGAAATCCAGTGAGTTATGTGATCCCAAAGTACAGTGGTGAAACAGGCAAGGGAAGGATGATCCCATTCCTAAAAGCAGAAATCGAAGGGGAAAAAAAAAAAGAAATGATAGGTCCCCAGAAAGTCCAAAATCTAGTAAGGCAAAGTCTACTGGCTCTCCTGCTTCGTCTGATGTTCTGGCCTCTGGGGTCACTGGCTGGCTGCCCTCAGCCCTCCGTAGTGGCAGCCTTGCCTGTGGAGACCCAGGCAGTGGTGGTGGGGACAGTCCTGACAGGCTCTGAGTCTTCCCCTTGTTTGAAGAATAGTCTGTGTTCCTAGCTGCACAGTTCTGTGGTCTTAGAATCTGATAGCCCTTCATTTGGTGCTAACTCCATTCCTTTTGGTTCCGATTGGCAGCACTTCCACTCACACAATACAACCAACTTCTCATAAAGCCACAGTCCTGCTGCACACTTGCATTCTCTTCACTGGACTGTGGGAGATTTTGTAATATGGACAGGCAGAGAACATTCCAAATCTTTCAGTTCTTGCTCTTTCTGTTTAACAAGTCCAATTTCCATTTCTCTCTCTCCTTTCCAGAACATTTTATAGTAAGCAAGCAGGAGAACTGAACTGCTCTTTCGTTACTTTGCTTGGCCATCTCCTCTGTTAAGCATTTAATTTCATTGCGTAAAAGTTCTACCTTCCACCAAACACTAGAACACAATTCAACCGAGTTATTTGCCATCATATGAAAAGAACTTGCTTCTTTCCAGTTTCCAATGACACATTCCTTCTTTCCATCCAAGACCTCAGCATCATGGCCTTCAATGCCGGTAATCCCACCACAAGTCTGTGTATCATTATGTATGTCTCTTGTAAGAAGATGGAAGACTTCTCTGCAGCCTTCATTTTTCCTTCTTGAGTCCTTACCTTTAATTTCTATATTTCTACCAAACATTCTTTCATAAAAATCTAGAGTTTTTCTAGTACAGATATAATGACTTCTCCAGCCTTTACCTATCACTCAGTTCCAAAGCCACATCCACATTTCTAGGTATTTATTGAAGCAAGCACCCTCTTCTTAGTACCAAAATTTGTAGTTATCTAGTCCTAGTAATCTGTCTGGGCTGCTATAACAAGATATCAAAATCTGCATGGCTGTCTTCTCATTGCGTCCTCAAATGGTAGAGAGAGACAGCCCCGTGGTTTCTCTTCTAATGAGGACTGTAGTCTCATTAGATAAGAGACCTACATTTATGACTTTAAGTTTCATTTCTTCCTTACTCCCAGTAGAGCCACATCGGAGTTTAGGACCACCATAGCATGAGGTCTGGGGGGAACACAGATCAGTCCATGCGGCACTCCCAACAGGTCTGCTGAAGCAGGCATTATGATTGCCTCTGTTTTCCAGATGAAGATTGTAAGTCTTAGAGCAAGAAGCTTTTCCGGTCGCCCTGATGGGTCATGTCATAGGTCAGGCATACTCAAAGTTGGACTTGTAAAGATGTAGAAATCCAAACTAGTCACGTAGAAAGGACGTTCAAGCGACAGAGTAATAAAGTTTGTTTTGTGTGAGCCAGAGAATACTTTTGGAGAAGACACTGTCTGTGATACCTAGTAGGAGCTTAAAAATCTAAGAGCCAGCGAGATAGCTCAGTGGACTAAGCACCTGCTTTGGCAAGCTCAGAGACCAGGGTTGGATCCCTGGTCCTGCGTGCCTTGCTAGCCCAGCCTCCCAGGCCAGCGACCCAGTCTGAGGGTGGTGGCGCATGCCTATAATTCCAGCACTGGGGAGGCTGAAGACAGGAGGATCACTATGAGTCTGAGCTGCATAGTGAGACCCTGTACCAAATACATAAATGGAAAAAAAAAACTATGTGGAAGAGGGTCTGTGGGCTAGTAGCAGTGGTTCACAAGCCTGTGTGTGAGGTTTTCTGTGCATTCTGGAAAAAAAAAAAAAAGAAACTATTGAGAACCTAAAAAATCCTTTGTTTATTTTAGTACTATCTACTTGTGTCTAAATTACTGACAAGTAAAGTCAGACAGATTTAAAATATTTATTATTTTGTTTAAAAAGAATAATGAACTCATTTCATGTAAACAAGAATGGCAAAGATGAGAAATAATTACATTCTCCAAAATAAAAGTAATTAGTAAGAATGGTGGCATTTAAAACATTTTTTGCAAATGTCCCTGAGGTGTCTGGTTTTGCAGAAGACAGCTGGATTCTCATACTGCTTCTGCCTTCAATCTGTTGCAACATGTTGAAACGGTGGATGTTGAGGAAGAGAATTCAGCTTCCCACAGATATGTAGCTGGAAAAAAAAAGAGGAGCATTGGAACGGAGGCTTCAGATTATGTGGACCGTGCTTTGCTGCTGCCGCCAGACTCCGATTGGTAGTTTTTTAAAGGTTAGTTGCTCTGTGAAAACTAAAACTGAATCAGTGAACTTTTCATGTTCTGCTGCCTTCACATCCGTTCATCTAACTTGCGCTTTGAGTTTCTCATGCATGCGTGATTCAGTAGCATCTTGCCTTGGTCATTTGAAAATATTAGCTCAGTGGGGTAATGCAGCCCTTTGAATTGTTCACACATTTCCTTCGATGGCATGCAAAAAATCCTATTTTGTTAACATCAACCTCTCCAGTAACTCATAAAAAAATTAAGTTCCAAGGAGTTTCTAAGCTTGTGTTGGTAGATACAAGCTTTATAAATTCTAACTTTAACTTGAAAACAACAAGACTTTTGTCACTAGCATCAAATATCATTTTTTTTTTCTGAAATGGTAGGGTTACTTTATTCCTTTTCTGAAAATGTCCAAGTCTAAATAACTTTACATTGTTAGTTTTTTTTCTAATAAAAATATGCTCAGCAAAAAAGAACTATTTGAACTCATGACTAAAATAATTACACAGCAGCATTTCTTTTGGTCAAAGCACTTAATACATGGGCTAGAAGTGCTTTATGGCTTTTCTCGTTTTATCACATAGAACAGTAAAACATGTGTAGTGAAGGTCTTATAAAAGTCATAATTCTTACTTCATTAGAAACATTGTTAGTTGAAACTGGCATTATTTTATTGACAGCCCATGACCGCGAAGAACACAGTGACCACATGAAGTCTGGAGGCTCTGCCTTAAGTCATGCTCAGGTGCTAACAACTTCTTCCTGTCTCTGCTTTTGTTGAAGACATCTATAGAACTTTAAAACAAATGTGTGTTTTAGTATTTACAAAAGCAGTTTTGACCATGTGTTTCTCTGGGAATGCAGTGAGAACTTCTGGTCTAAGGAATTATTTCATGAGGATTAGTTCGGTAGGAGAACTCTGGACTTGGTTGAGTATGAAGCTCAAGGATCAGGGTATCCAAAATGCATATGAGGTGGGAAACAGAGAGGTCATTGATTGAGGTTGAAAGAGGGAGAAAGGTTTTGCAAGGAGTCCTGGAGTTCTGGAGTAATTTTCCTTCATGAGAAACAAGGAGTATCAGCAATTTGTTGAGACACAATGACAGTCTGTGTGTTTTTTTGTCAGTAAAGTGAGAATGTCATTGTGTATCACCATTGTACGAATTGATGTATTAACAACCGAGGATGGGGTGTGAAGTATAGAGTGTCCTATGCAAGTTATTGTTATGCATGTGGGGTTTTGCTCTAGTTGTCTGATGAATTAGGGTAGCCATTCCCACACTTTGGAGAAGTGTCCAGGAGAAGAATGCCCTGACAGATATGGAAAACAGAGTGTGGATTGGGTCTAGGATGGGACCATGAATCTGCATTTCTCTCACATTTGTCGGTGTTAGTGATGCTGCTCTTCTGGGAGGTATACTACAAGAGACTGCATCCCCAGGGCTTTATGCAAGCTCTTGTCTTTCCCAGTTACTCAACAAGCCAACGCTGTTATTCATATCCATGGGTGGAAAGTGCTGTCCACTTATTCTTCCTGTTTCATTTGACTTCATTTAATTTTGTCCAGATCTGAAAATTTCCCTGCTTTTTTTTTATCTGAACAATAACTTGGAACAGTTACTGATTCAGTATTTGCAATTTGGTGGCATTCTGTTTTGCTGTTGCCTAATTGCTGTTAAAGCCAAGTGACTGACTGGGTTCCCAGGACATGCCCGACTGCGAGCAGCTTTATTCACCAGCCCTCTGCTCCCAGGTGGATTTCACAGGGCACCTGTGCTGAGTCTTCAGCTTGCCTAAATTTACTTGCTTTGGAGGCTTAGAAGTGTAGTCTGCCACTCGAGTTTTCTGATAAAGTTGTGCTTAATGGGGGTAGTTTGATGGTTACCAGTGATGCCAGTTTCAAGTCATTCATTCATTAAACAAGAATGCAAGGGCCAACTTTGTGCATGGCTTTTTGCTGGACCCTGGGAATTCAAAAGAGGACAAGATAGTCATGGTCTTTTAATTTCAGTCTGGGGAGCTACTGATAAGTCAATAGGCAATTATGAAACAGTATGTTGACAAGGGAAGAGCAGGAAGCTAATTAATGAGTGGAACATCTAATCCCTGGGAGACAGGGGAAGCTTCCCAGGGTTAGTGATGTCTGAACTCAAAGCTTAAGAAAGGTTGACTTAGGTAAGGAAAGCAGTCAGGCAATTATGGATGAGTGGTCATCTTGGACAAATGAGTGGTGAGGCTGACAGAAGAACACAGTGTCCACGACAAAGAGGTTGATCAGATTGGCTTGAGTTTTGGTGAAGGTAGAGATATAGAAAGGAGGAATGATAAAAAGGTAGAAAGTTTAGAACTGGGTGTGGTGGCTCATGCTTTAATTTCAGTACTCTGGAAGGCTGAGGCAAGAGAAGCACAAATTTAAGCCTAGCTTTGGCAATTTAGTGGTTTAATGAGAACCTGTCTCACGATAAAAAATGAAAAATACATTGTGTTGTGATCCAGCCAGTTATTTGTATTGCAAGAAATACACATGTGAAATCACAAAAGAAAGAAAGAAAAAAGAAAGTAAGAAAAGAAAAAGAAAGAAAAGAAAAGAAAAAGAAAAAAAAAGCCAAACAAAACAACAACAAAAACAAAAGAGAAAAAGTAGGAATATTAGTTGTGGCCCTCTGTGTCTTTTGAATTTCTCAGCCTCAGCACTGTTTGTTTGTTATTTTGGGCTGACAAAGTCTTTCTTGAGGTGGGAACAGGCTGCACTGTAGGACATTAAGTGACATGCTTGGCCTCTATCCTAGATGACATTAGCAGCTGCCATTCCTCCAGTTTTGGTAACCAAGAATATCTTTGGATACTTCCAGATGTCTTTGGGGTAGTGAAATTGTCCCTGGTTGAGTACCACTTTTGAGAAGATTGGTTTTCTTTTGAGGGCAGTAAAGGGTGCCTGTCAGGTTTTATTCAAGGGTGGACATAACCACATTTATACCTTGGACAGTCACTATGATTGGTAGCTGTGTTGAGGATACCTTGAAATTTGGCAGGATTTGAGGTAGGGACACATATTCGGAGGTTGTTGTTAAAATTTTCTTTGAACAACATCTAAGGAAGTAGCTGCAGGAAGGGAGAGAACTCTGAGATAGGAAATATAATTAGGAGATAAGCTTGGCATAGTTTGGTGAATAATTGGACATAAATGGTGAAGGAGAGAATGATCAAGGCAGACTCTGGTTTCTGACTTGGGCCCTGAAGAAGATGATGCATTTCATGTATGAAGGGAGCACAGACTTTTGAGGGAAGATCAGGAGAGGATGGCTAGGATTTGGGGATGTTAAATTCAAGAGGTCTTGAGAACCAAGTGGAGATGTTTCTGTATAGCTCAAGCTTTCTTTCAGGAATTTAGGAGACAGCTCTAAACAGTCAGGAACCAGATGATGAAATTCTGGGTAAGGCTGAGAGTGAGTCCTGGAGGGAGAAGAGGCAGGAACTGAGGCAGGTATATCATGGCAAGACAAAGGGAGGCTGGCAGTGGCACGAAGTTTGGAAGAGAGCTCAGGGAAAGAACCAAACCTGCCTTCCATAGTTCAAAGTCTTTCCTTTCTTCAATGCATGCGTGCGAAGTTTCTTGTGGTCCCACATGTTTATGAGGGCCACTTTGAAGTGACTGGATATCCAAAGACACAGAAGGGTGTACAAGGTATCTTTCAGAAAGCTAAAGACATCGTACTATAGCCCAAAGGACAAATAAAAAGCAAACTAAAAGATAAGAGGAAGTATAGAGACAGATTTTTCTTGAGTGGGAGGGAAAGGGACGAACAAAAGAAATTAAAATGTGTTGTGTACGTGTACCAACTCCACATAAAGAATGTAAACACTGGGGCCGGGGAGATGGCTCAGTGGAATAAGTGCTTCCCTGGCAAGCACAAGGGCCTGAGTTCAATCCCCGGTTCCTACACACACACACACACACACACACACACACACACACACACGAATGTAAACACTATGTACTACAAATAGGAACTTCAAAAAGACATCAAATTGCTATAAACACATACTTTAAAAAAAAAGACTTTATGGAGGTGTCCACCTTATCCCTGGGGCAACCCAAGCAGAAGTTCTGATTTATACAATCTAGAGCTGGAAGATGGATACAGAGCCCGCAGTATTGATGCTGCCCTGGGCTGCTCTCTTGTATAGGGGATTTATAATGGAGATGTATCTCCCAGGCAGAGATCGCTGCCATTTCCTTAAGGAAAACTCCTTCTGAATTGATGATTAGGACAACTATGTTTCTGTTTAGGAAAAGGCACTTCTGATGAAAAGGCAATAACAACTTTAATTGAGAGATCCTGTTTCCCTCACTGCTGAGTTATGCTGTCCCATAACTGTGTCTCAGACGTCAGTATTGTGCGATATTGTATAATTTTTTCCTGAGTGGTATGTGCTCCAAATACCTGACCTTTGAGAGTACTAATGCATTATTTACATGAAACTAAGATCCAGTGCATTCTAAATGGCTGTGATTTATCATGACTATTTCAGAACTGGCTCCTGTGGCCATATGCTAATTTGACTCCAAGGAAATTCTGTGCCCTGTGCTTGAATTTCATGCCTACAAGTTTCAGCAATAGTTTCAGTGCTCTATTAATTAAGGTGAGATGCTTCATAACTTTTTTGCATAATGTGAAATGCATTCAGTTGTTCATATTTGAATTAAAAGCCCTAGAAGCCTTACTTTTTTTTGGTCTGGTAATCTTAGTTTTTTTCTCAATTGTAGATCCCATCTGTCTCAATGGACTTGGGAAGTTTAAGATTTATAGCCATCCCAACTGGGAGAGTTAAAATTCATGGTTAAATGAGAGCTTGCTTGTGTATTCACATGGAAAAATGTGACTGGACAAAATAACATTTGCACTGCATTTGTAGTGGCCTAGCTTCCAAACTTAATGCAGCATTCCCTTTTCTGATATCCTAACTGTCTCAGTTACTTTTCTTGTTGTGGAAACAAAATACCTGATGCTCAAAGTTGAAGGAGGAAAGGCTTACTATAGCATACAGTCTGCAGAGGTTTCAGTTCCTGTGTGGCTGGTTCCAGAGCAGGGTGGCATGGCAGAGGGTCGTCAGGGAGGAGAAACAGTTCATGGTGGGTAGAAGGCAGCAAAACAGTGACGCAGCAAAGAAACAGCAGGCAACAGCTGCAGCATGTTTTCTGCCTTATATTCCATCCAGGCTATTCATTCTTAGGGCAGGCCACTCACACCCCGGGTGGGCTTTGCCATTGTGCACACCCAGAACTATGCCAAACCTGTCAGTGGACTAATTTAGTTATCATGCACCCTTACTCCTGGTATCACACACTAATCCCAGCATCACACACTCTAGGTACAGCTACCTCCTAAGGGCCCAACAGATAACCCCAGGAGACTTTGGGGGGCATTTAGATACAAGCCATAAATAATGCTAGTACTAGGTTTGTGCTGATGAGTATGGGGACATCAATTTTTTAGTGTGATACAACTTTTTAGCAGTGACTGACTAGACAGGTTTGGGCTTCTCTGCGCTAAGTTATTCCGGTGAGTTTTTGCACGTGGGACTTCGTAATTGATTAAAGCAGATTCCCAGTTTGTCTTTCAGTTACAGTCATTTTCTACTGTAAAGTGAGAACAGAGAAGGTATTTCTGCAGAAATGGAAGAATGGAGAGAAACAGACACAAGCAACTGAGGGAGAGATGTCCCAGGCACTGCTGGGCTGGGGTAGTTCCCATTTCTAATGAGCATCTAAGACTCAGCTCAACTAGCCTGTGAGGTGAGGAAGAGACCTCAGTATTCTTCTAATAAATTATGCTGTGTGCTTAATCAAACTCAAATGGTTTCCTGCACAGAAAACAAGATGAGCTATAGTGTTTTGATTTCTATTTCCTGATTAGATGGTGGTTTTTGTGTTTTGTGTCTGTTCTTAAATATATATATATATATATATATATATATATATATATATATATTTAAATAGTAGGTATAGGAAACACAGAAACTCACATGAATTTGAGAAACCAGATTCTTAAGATAAAAGAAAATGTGTATATGGACATGTTGGCTGGTTCCAGGCCTTTTAGAGTTGATTTGAGGACAAAGAAAAAGTAAGATCTCCCAGTGACAGGAGAAAGTGGTATGTGGAGAGTGACAACCTGAAGGCAACAGAAATTTCATTGAGAAATTGGAAATTGAATTTGTAGGTGGTCACATGGCTAGGGTGGCCCTAGTGACAGCTATTTGTGATTTTCAGTGTTCTAATAACAACAACAAAAAAAGATTGTTTCACTCAGGAAACTAGCATAAATAAAAGGAGGTAAATAAAAAAGAATAACTTTTCTCAGAAAGAAGACCATAAAACATGGGCAAGCTGTGTTTCTATAGAGCTATGAGAATAAGAGGATAAGAGAAGAAAAAGAGGAAAAGGAAAAGAGCTAAGAAGGAAAGAGGAAAAGAAAAGTCTTCAGAAAGGAGGAAACTGATGATACGATTTGGAAATTCATTAAGAAAGTATGGAAAAGGCCAGGAAGCTGTCCTCAGCAGTGGAGTGGCAACCTCTCGTTCACACCCACAAATGCCCTGTATCCGGCACTGGGATGTGCCAAAAGCACTGGCAAATGCATTCGTAAAATTTGACTGTCCTAAAGCCCCTGGAAGCATTGACTGGGGGCAATAACGGAGCCCGCTCTGTGGAGAAAGCCATGGACGTTGCCATACATGTTTCTTTTTTCTTTTTCGTATTTTGGGGAGGGTGTTCAGGGTCTCACTACTAGAGCGGCCTCAGAGTGATCCGCCTGTTTACAGCCTCCCAAATTCTGGGATTACAGGCGCGTGCCGCCATGCCCAGTCTCAATTGCCAACTCAGCGCACCCAAGAGGGCAGGGCTGGCACAGCAGGTCCAGGGATCGAACCTCTAGCCCCTGCGCCTGCTTGTAGGTGCTTTAATCCGCTGAGCTATTTGGCCGGCCCTTGGATGTTTCCAACGGTCTCTTTTGAAGGGGTGTGGATCGAGTACACAGAGGGTGTACCCATGCTTACGATTCACTTCAAGGCATTAGAAATACTGAGCGCAAATATTTATTGCAAAGATTTTTGTGTAAGGCCGCTGTGCAGTCCTTAGTGGATGCGAAGTTGGGTGAAGCCCCCAGCTTGCTCTCTTAGGCTGCCAGTGAAGTGAGTGAAGAGTGCCCCACTCCCAGCCCAAGGCCCAGCCCCAGACTTTCGGTCCCTCTCAGCAAGCCCTGCAGTGGGAACTGGTGCGCGTACCGGAAGTGGAGGTGATGCTCGGACGTCACGGAGCCAGAGGGGTGAAGTAGGAAGGGTTTGCAAGCAGAGATGCCTGTTCTGTGCTGTCGAAACTGTTAAGGCTGAGATGTTGAGGTCAGTTTGTTTTTCATTAAAAAGTCTGAGTATAGTCTTGAAGAGAAGACACAGAGGCCATCTAGGGGTGGCCTCGGGACATTGTATTTTCAGTGTACTGATTAATTGGGTGTAGTCTGGTATGGCCTCTGGGCCCTTGGTACTAATTATGGAGACCTGAATGTTCTTCACGTCATCTTAATTGTAGAGAAATTGCCTGGTAAGGACAGAAATACCTCTTGAAGTCATCAGGCTACAGCCTTATAGGAATCTCAGCATAGTAACTTTAGCATATGATTAAACTTTATTGGTTCTGATCGATTTCTGGGGAGCTGTTGAAGTGGAGTGTAGAATATTTTCCATGAATATTTTCTCATATATTATAGAAAACTTAGGAAAGCCAACCTACACACATGCTGGATTAGATCCTAGGACATATCCCAAACACAAGACATTCTCAGTGTTGATGTCACAGTGGAGTCACCTGGGACATTTGAGGAAAGTCCTGGGATGCAAGCAACAGTCAGCTCTCTGGAGGTGATGCTCTGGCCAGTGACAGCCGCACTCAGTTCTGCGAAGACGGCATTTGGCTCAGTTAAACCAGGAGCACTGCTGGGTGGCCACCGTTCTCCAGCGTTTGCAGCGTGCTGCCCTGTGTGACGGAACTAGATCAAAGCTCTGGAAAGCATTGTGAACTATTTTAAATCAATGTACATAACACACTCTGGGGATTGACTGGGTTTGGTCCATTTTGTAGGCCTTTTGATTGTTCTCATGCATAGGGAGGGGTGAGGCTAAGTGGTAGAGACCTTACTGTCCAGGTGATTAGGGTCAAAGAGGGGGATAAGTGATTTACATGAAGCTGCTTAAATACAAGGAAGTATATGCTTAAATGCCAACACAAGTGAAAAACAACAAAGACTGATAAGAAAAAGTAGTAAACATTTACTGACTAAATCGGACAAGATTGATACTTGGCATGTTGATTCAGATGGAAGTTGTGTTTTTAAAGTGTAGGAATTTTTGGAAACATTTTTAAAGTGTAGGAATTCTTGGAAGCATTTTTGTCCAATATGCATTTTCATTGTGAGGTCTACATGATAGATAGATAGATAGATAGATAGATAGATAGATAGATAGATAGAAATATGATTCTCTTATTTACCAGAATTACTTCAAGTTCTAAGTGGAGGAATTGGAACAGAGATGAGATGCTTGATCTAGTCAGTATGCAAGCCCTGTAGCCTGCAGAGGGAGTCGGGTGCAACTGGGTGCCACAGGAGGTCTGGGGTGGTAGCATCCTTTCTGTCCCACCCTGGAGGTGTCAGGGGTCAGGGGGTGGACAGAGGAAGCATTGTTGGTCTGGAGTGTGGGAGCAGTGTTTCCCGCAGCGCGCCATCCCGTGTGTGCCCCTTCGCAGGCTGTGTGTCCTCACACTGATGGCAGGCGATCTCAGGCCTTCTGAATCTCGCAGGCCCTTCCCATCTGCAGCTTTACTCCCACAGGCTTCTCTTAGCTCCTTGGTGACAGCTGCCTTGGTGATCTCTAAAGAAAATTGAGTGGAAGATGTGGCAGGGAGTTTCCTTGGCTGCCCATAACACTTTTTCTGAGTTGCAGCCGCCTAACAGTGGTGCTTTCCCACATAGGGTCTTTCTGCAGACTTTGGTGATCTGCCATGGAAAAGCAGCAATGACAGTATGGGACACAGTGAACACTCGGTGGGGGCTGACTAGGCTGCATCCCTCCCCTGCTGTTATCCCAGTCATTTTGTTCCCTAGACTGTTGAGGGGGCCATGAGGTCAGACAAGATCTCTCTCTCTCTCTCTCTCTCTCTCTCTCTCTCTCTCTCTCTCTCTCTCTTCAAATTTGTCTTTAAGGAAGAGTCTACATGTTGTTCAGGGTGTCACTACTAGATCGGACTCATGGTCATCCGCCTGTTTATAGCCTCTCAAGATCTAGGATTATGGGCGTGCACCACTATGCCCACAGACAAGATCTCTTCCTTGTCTTTCTATTCCCGGGCCCCTGGCACAAGGCTTGGCCCAGAGGGAAGGGCTGCCCTGCCTAGAGCCTCTTTAGTCCCCAAGGTATATGTGTATGAAATGATCTTCAGTGCCTTCCTTCAGTGTTTCAGGGTTACTTCACCTGAATGGAGAGCTTGGGTTCTCCTGAACTCCCTGCCGTGCTGACATTGTAGAGAAGACAGGGCCCGTTGTTTCCAGAGCCCGAGGCCTCCACTGTGCCACCCGCGCCAGACCGGCCACTACAGTTTCTGTGATGCTGACGCTTGATCGCCAACTTGACCGGCTTGAAAGCTGGCGGGGAGATCAGCAAGTGCTCCTGCTAGGGCTGCCTCTGGCTGGGCATGTGCCTCGGGATGATGCTTCCCCGCCTTCCTTGCCTCCTCCCACTCTCTGCTTTTGATTTCTGGGCATTGCGCAGCTTCCCTGCCACATCCTTCCACCATATTTCTTGCAACCAGCTGGCCATTGACCAAAAGCTCTGAAATTGTGACCCCAAATAATGTCTTCTCTTTCCAGTTCTGTTTGTCAGGCGCCTTTGTCTCAGCCATGGAAAAGATGACCAATATACCATTTCAGTTGTCTCCCTGCTTGCTCAGGGTTCCCCAGAGCAGAGCTCAGGCCCTGGCTCATTGTGTTCCTCAAAAGACTGACCTCAGGGGCCAAAGGAGCGGTAGACACGCTAGAGGCGTGAAGAGGACAAAGAAAGGTCCAAGTAGTGTGCCACTCGGACACCTGAGCCCCTTTTAAACCATCATCTTGTTCAGTCCCATCAGGCACCTTGGAGAGGAAGTTAGTGTGCATTTATGAATGGGCCCCTTGCGACTGCTTTCATGTTATGAAGGAGGAGGAAAAATCTACAATGGTATTGAGAAATAATGAAAGTGCATATATTCTTTTCCTCCCAAAGAAACCCAAAGCTTTGCCACAGCTATATTATCCAGTGTTGCTGAGTTTATGCTTCAAAGAATTGAGGATGAATACCTGGCAGTAAGTACTAAATCTGTGTGTGGTGAGTGACAGATTAAGCGCTAGGGACGTTAAAGGAGATTAGACCGCGGATTCCCCCAACAGTGAATGTCAGTGTTATTTTCCATCTAAGAATTGAATGAAATTGCTTTTATGTTTCTCGCCATAGCCAGCGCCATTATATCCTTCCAAATTGGTTCTTACATTATTTCCTGTCTTTAGAACATCATTCATTTATTCAAATAGCGTTTTCTTGAGCTCCTTTCACGTGAGGCTCAGTGCTAGCTACTGAGAAGGATGTGAGCAAATGTGACACATGGTCTTTGGAACCTAGAAGCATGTGTTCCAAGACGCAGAAAAATGAGGCCACAGCGTAATCCTCCGAGGCCTTGTGTGGTGCAGTTCTATCATGCTTTGGTGAAAGGAGCTTTTGAAGTACAGGGAGCAGCACAGAAAGTACTGCTGCCTTTCAGGATCAGTGCGTCTGGGCCTCTTCTGTCGTTAGCCTGAGACGGCTGAGGCGGGTAGCATTGAATTCTCTAGGTTATGCGTGGTGGTGGTGGTGGTGGTGGTGGTGGTGGTGGTGAAAGGAGAGTGGTTGGGGAGAGTTATTTTGGGATTTAATCCTGACCCTGCCGCTTTCTAGTCCTAGGGTGTCAGGCAGGTGACTTGACATTTCTGAGCAAGTCTAAATGCATCCATACCTTTCAGAGGCCTGAAAGGCTCTATAGGTGGCTTCTGTTATTAACAGTAATCCACAACAGCAAGAATATTTTGTTCACATTTAAATGGTGACTTTCAGCAAAACAACCCTGTTCACCTTGCTCTGGTCAAGCTGTCTTTCTTTGTGTTGGGGATTACGGCCAAGCTGGAGGCAGCACTGCCTTCTGTCTACCCTCTGCTCCTGCTGGTGTGGGGCAGAGTGCCATTTGAGGGACTGTACAAAGCTTGGTTTCCCTTTGATGCTAAAGAATGGATGTGAAATTTATCTTTCTTCTCCTGTTGATTTCCTGCAGCTCGTATTCACTTCTGGCCTTTCAGTGTTCATCTTACACTCTCCCAGTGTGCCTGACCTTGAACCCTGCTTTGGGAAGGTGCAGGAGCACCCTCAGACTGGGACAGAAGATCCAGGCCCAAGCCTTTCTGAGAGACTTTTGTTAATCCTGTCCCAGCTGCTCCACCCATCAGTGATGCTCTGCCCCAGGCCGAAGACATGGCTCATGTCACCCATGCCGCCCTTCATGCTGCTGGGAGCTGGAACCCTCAGGGTCTGCCAGGCCTGTGCTCTGGGTCCCTCTTCCCTGCAGCTACACTGGGCCTCAGGGACTCAGGCAGCTTTTGGAATAGTACAGACCGTTCTGATGTTCAAGAGGAACGTGCTTCTAAGGGAGAGTTGCCTTGCCACAAGAGCTGGGTGGCTTAGACGCGAACAGCTGCTTGGAGCATTGGAGTCTTGGAATGGGTTAGGGTTCAGTAGCATTCTAGAAGGAGGACAGACATTTAGATTCTGCCTCCGTCTTCACTGTCTGACTCTTAGCATAAAGCTGCTCATCTGATGAAGTCTGAGGGCTTTTCAGTCTCACTTGTGTTAGTCTTTGGGTTACACCTCTAAGGCGGAGACTGGGCCCAACTTGAAGCCCATCTTTGTAGGTCTGGGAGGGGAGGGTGAGTTACTCCACTTGTATTCGGATTCTTGCTGTTGACTGGAGTCTGCATACTCTGTTCACAGCGCAGGATTCTCTTTCCATTAGGATGGCGGTGCTTCTGAAGGAATTATTGATATATTTTTCTAAATATCTGCCTCCAGGGGTTGAGGAGATAGCTTAGTGATCTAACTGCCTGTCTGGCAAGCACAAGGACCCCATGTACCACATGCTGTGCCGGCTGCATGCCAAGCTGGCCGTGGAAGCCGGGCATGGTGGTGCATGCCTGTAATCCCAGCACTGGAGAGGCTGAGACAAGAGGATTGCTATGAGTCCAAGCTGTGTATTGAGACCCTGTATCAAATAAATAAATAAATAAATAAAGGATTAAAATAATTACATATCTGCCTCTACCATTTCTAGTCACACTGTATCTGGAGCAATATACATCTTAAATGTGTTTCACATTAAACACATACTCTTCTCTCGGCTTTACCTGAATTCTATAGATAACCTCTTTTTTTCACATTTTGTTCTGGAGCGCATTAATGCTGATAAGGATTTTATGATCTCTCTCTCTCTCTCTCTCTCTCTCTCTCTCTCTCTCTCTCTCTCTCTCTCTCGCTTTATCTCAGTTTTGAATTTATTTGTCTCCAGCCAGAAATCTACCATGCTTCATCTTTGCAGGTAACTTTCTCTTCTGTAGCTTCAGCTCCAAGCTTTCGTGTGTGGCGGCTCTTTCACGCTACTCGCTGGGACCTTCTTTGGCCTTTTATTGTTTGTGTCATTCGAGATTTCTTAGCATGTGCATCGTGTTGTTTCTCTGGCTTTTGCCTGGAAATTGCTCGGCTGCTCTGCCTCCAGGGTGGGTTTGCGACGCTGTGCCAGCTATCAGGGCTGTGCCCACCTCTCATCCTGTGGCCTTGGAGTGCCAGCCTAGTTGCTGGGACAAAGTACCACCATGCACATCGTGAAGGAGGAAAGGCTTTATGTAGCTCATGGCTTCAGCCCATGGTCGGCTGCTCCAAGGCAGGGACGTTGTGGCCACAGGCTGTGGCAGAGCAAAGCTGCTTAAGTCGAGGGGGCCAAGAACAGAGCAGGGTATGGCACTACAGCAGCAAGGGGAGGGACCTGTAGAGGAGCCAAGGCCACGCCTCCGTGACCCATGCAGACACACCCAGGGGTATGTTTCCTTGATCTGCTGGCGTTTCTCCATCCTGGGAGACCAGCCAATCGGGATGAAGGCTCACAGAGTGCCTCTTGGAGCCACCAAGCCTGTGCTGTGGTAAAAGCATGAGCGCTTTCCAGTTTCTCAGGGAAGTGGCTCAGAAGGCTTCGCGGGCGCTGGCATTTACTTCGCAGCATTTCATATGGTTGTGCAGATTGCGTCCCACGCAAGCGTGCCAGGCTGTGCGGCTAGCAGGGACTGCGAGCCAGCCTGGGCTTCCCCGCCAAGCCTGGCATCACGAAGGGCTGCCTCTCTGCAGGGAGTTCTGTCTGCATGCCACAAAATTGTCCTCTGGGCCAGCAGCTGTCTTGCCTTTACTCAGCTCTGTGTCCTCAGGGGAGAAGGAAGAGAAAGAGGAAGAAGTGGTCATACCTCTCATGTTTCTCTGGGGATCTAAGATCAACTTCACACCTGGAATCCTGAGGATTCCCAGCATAAAGTCCTTAGGGACAACACAAACAAACGAACAAAGAAGTAGAGAGCCACTTGGTGGGTGCCAGCATTTTAGACACTCTGGTGATTTATTAGGGTTCGTCTCTTGTTCCTGATGTCGGAGAGGACTTGCAGTTGGAGCTGCTGCTTGACGTCAGCCTGGCTCACCCCAGCTGCTGAATCAGCCTGCTCTCTCTCCCTGGGGAGCTATTCGGGCTTTATTTTGGCTTCTGGGCTTGAGTCAGAAGTGCTGCTTCTCACGTTATATTTAAACAACTCTAGGACTGTAACTGTGTCTCTGTGGGCTGTGTCCAGCCTGGTACCATTTTCCTACCTGTTGGATCATTCAGTGCCCAGAGCCTGCAGTGGAGAATTCTTTTTCTTTTCTTTTTTTTTCTTCTCCTTTAAAAAAAAAAAATGTATTTGGTTGTTACAGGGTCTCACTATGCAACTCAGACTCAAAATGATCTTCCTGTTTTCAGCCTCCCCAGTGCTGGGATTACAGGTTTATGCCACTATGCCCCCGGGAATCTGTAGCTGGCTCAGTCCTCCCTGGGGGTGGGGCTGGCATGGCAGATGGTGCTGAGGATTGAATTGCAGTCCCTGCGCTTGCCTAAGCAGGCACTTTTGTCTGCTGAACTATCTCGCTGGCCCTTGGAGACTCTGTTTTCTTGAAGTCATCAATAGCGTGGCTTGACAGCCTTCTTGACCTCTTCACAATATCTGAGATCTGTACAAACCTTAGCTTTTCAGAATATTTTCCCTCCTGTGAATGCAGGTACTCTTTTGCTAACTGGTCTGTGGGTGTGATAATACATTTCCATTTGGTTAGTGTTTCCTGATGTCCTTCATTCCGAAAGCTGTGTCTTGGATCCTTTCCATGCTGAGCTGAATTTGATATCCACTTGCCTGGATACCTGTGCTAACATCATACAGGTTTTATGCATTCATTCTCATGGTAAGCTGATGGGGTGCCCATAGTGGAATGCCGCAGACTAAGTGACTTCAGGGGCAGAAATTTATTTCTTACCTTTCTGGAGTGTAGAAGTGTGTGCGTCTTCCCTGTGTGGCCCACAAGGTCTGTTCTGTGAGCGTGTGCATCCGCAGTGCCTTTCCGCCTCCTTGGGCCCATGCAGCCATGGCAAAGACTTTATTTCCACCTCCAGGCAAACACTCCATTTAGCAATAATTACACTTTGGATCTTGCCCCTCAGACAGCTCCCTAATTATCATATCCAGAAACCCGAGCCTCATTTCTGGAAACTGCTCCCCTATGCTAAATGCAGCGAAATGCTTCCAGACAATCTCATTTTGTTAAAATTAAATTGGTGTTTTCTGGACAGTGTTTGTCCCGTGAGAAGCATTCTCGAAGGGCGCAGCAGGCCGGGCCCCCACCAAGCCTATGCTTGCAGTAATCATGTTGATTTTTAATCAAGCGGCTTCTTTTGGCATCTGTGATAAACGTGCTTTCTTTGATCATTTGAAAAAAAAAATCCTGATGGCTTAGATTTTAGAGTCTGGGATGTTGGACCATAAAGAAGAGTCTGAGGCTGTAGTTTTTCAGGGAAAAGTACCCAACTTGGGTGTAGGATTAATGAGCAGTTTTGCTAAGGATGCTAAAAGGATGATTTCGTTAGCAACCCCAACCCTCTAAATACTTAGGCAGAATCTGGACTTGTTTCCACTGGTGCCATGCATTACTGAAGAAGTTGAGCAAAAGTTGATTTTTTTTTTTTTTTTTTTTTTTTTTTTTTTTTTTCATGAGAGAAAGAGTTTTTCAACATGTTTGAAATGCAGGTGCATGATCTAAAACAGCAAACCTTGGGGAGATTAGTCATTGTCTTGGCTGCTTTCTCAGTGCTGTGACAAAATACCCAATATCCACAAATTAAAGGAGAAGAGGTTGATTCTGCCTCATGGCTTATAGAAATTTCAGTCCAAAGATGACTGACTCCAAGGGAGAGTGGCATGGCAGAGGGCCATGGCAGAGGAAGCTTGTTTGTGGCATGGCTATTGAGAAATAGAATATGCCATCAGGGAAGGAAGAGGGGTCAATCTCACTAGATATCTAGGTGCAAACTGCGCCCACGGTGACACCCCTGTTCCCAGCAGGATTTACCTCCTAACGTCACATCAGTTGCCTAATCCAGTATCATGCCTCCATGCTTTAGAGTCACACGTTCATGATCCGGTGACCTCCCGACAGCCTCTCCCACGCACTTGCAAGGCTTGGAGGTGACATCTAGATATAGACTATAATAATCATGAAGTGATTCAGGGTTCTTATAAGGAAGCTCAGCCTGCTAGTGAAATAAGGACCAACATATTTATGTATTTATACTATTTTGATAGTTACCTATTCATTATATACTATTTGTGGGCACTACTGGCGGATCTAATATACACGAAAGGAAAAAGAAAACAGCTGAGATTTATGTAGTAAAGTCTTTGCATTCAGTGCTGGAACTATATGATAGATAGTTAAATTCATTGCAAATGCTTTTAAGTGAATAACTGAATGAATACATAAATATCTCATTAATCCAGATCAGCCTATTTTCTAAATAAGTCACAGTGGTGTGTGTTAGTTACTTTCTTGTTGCGGAGCAACAAAATACCCAACACCCTCAAGTTAAGGGAGGAAGGTTTGTTTAGCTCATAGTTTGTAGAGGTTTCAGGCCATGGTTGGCTGGCTCCAAGGCACAGTGACATGGCAGAGGGGCTGCACAGAGGAGAAACCATTCAAGATGAGCAGAAGACAGCAAGTGAGAAATAGGGAAAATGAAGCTGCTTTCTGTCTCTTACATTGCATACAGACTACTGGCATAGGGTGGTGCCAGATCAGTTTGTGGGCTGGCTTAGTAACCACCCATCCTTCCCTGGCACTCTTAATCCTACTGCGCCATGAATCAGTCACACACTCCAGGTTGAAGCACCTCTGAGAAAGCCCCCTCTGTGCCCACAGGAGGCTTTGGGGGGACACCTAGACAGGAGCCACAGCACAGCGATAACTGTGAGGACAACGCTGTCTTTTGCTCCTGGGCACATAGCTGGGATTGGATAGGGGAATGGTGGTTGGATTCAGGCCTATGAGGCTAGGTAAGGATGACAGAGCAGTTTCAAGCCTAACAATCTTATTACATGATCTTCCCCATTTCCTCTTTGCCTTTATCCTCCCCTGGATATAGTAGAAAATCTAGGTGATGGTAGAAGTGTAAGATCAGACCATGCCGAGTCCTTGAAACATTGTTTGGAGCAGAGGCCCCCGTGTCCCTGCATGAGGCAGGAGGGGACACAATCAAGACACAAACTACTGTTGCTCTTTAAGACACCACCATTAGTTTTGAGGGCTGTTACAATAGCATTACTAATTACAAAACAGTCTCACTCTGTGTTGTTTCCCAGTATCATTATTCTGTAAAATATTTGACCCGGAAAGTAGTCAATCTGGCAAGTCCCTCTGCCAGTTTCTGTCCCTTTAAAATGTAGACTGTTTGCTCCACTTATTTTTAGTAGAATCCCAAGGATGTGCTTTATTGCAGGCCACTTGAGCACTTATCATAAACACATTAAAACAGTCACCCCACCCACATACACCCACCCCACCCACACACACACACATACACACATACACACTTTCTTTTTTGAGAGCTTCATAGTTTCAAGTATCTGTTCTGCCTCTGAAACCTGCCTGAGCCAGGCTTCCTGGGGTGTAGCCCAGCAGACAGAAGCCATGCGGTCCAGTGGTCACCAGGAGCTGATGAAGGAAAAGCGAGACCCGCCTGTGGCACAGGCTCCTCAGTTGGGACAATCCCATGAAAGAGGCATTTATATACAAAGCTCATGGATTCTGCGTTGATCACTAATTTAAGTCCTATTTGGACTCTATTAAGTTCTACCCAATTCTCAAGTTTTTGGAGAGAGGGCTGGCCAAATAGATTCAATTCCCAGGCCAGCCATGCAAGCCCCGCCCCCAGGGCGCGCTGAGATGACAATTGAGACTGGGCGTGGTGGCGCACACCTGTAATCCCAGCTCTCAGGAGGCCATGAACAGGAGGATCACTACGAGTCTGATCTAGTAGTGAGACCTTGAACACCCTGTAGACCTTTCCCTAA
The DNA here is from genome assembly GCF_000260255.1 of Octodon degus. Classification (NCBI taxonomy): domain Eukaryota; kingdom Metazoa; phylum Chordata; class Mammalia; order Rodentia; family Octodontidae; genus Octodon; species Octodon degus. The sequence continues at coordinate 1,811,684 of NW_004524743.1, forward strand.
AATACAGAAGAACAAAATAAGTCAAGTTTTTGGAGAGAAAGATTAAGTATAACCAAAAGCAATCATGGAGAGAGTAATGAACAAAAATTTGAGTATATAAGGCTTTGGTTTTTTTCCTTCTCCTTTGAGAGGTTTTCAAATTATAATCTTGATTCCTCAAGAACCGTGAAGCCTAGAACAGCAGCCGCTAGTCAAATACAACATCTAAACTTAAATGATGTAAAATGAAATACAACTAAAAGTTTATTTTCTCAGTCACATTAGCCACATGTCGGAGCAGTGTGTGGCCAGTAGCTAGCATATAGGATGGTGCAGGTGGTGAACATTTATTTCTGCAAACATTATTAGCCAGTACTAGTTTGGATTGTTAACGTGGTGTTTTTATCTTATCACATACAAGCAAATTCCCAGAAGATCTCACATTGTATATACTTAAGAGCACTTGGGCTGGTGAGATGGCTCAGTGGTCTAAAGCATCTACTTAGAACAAGCTCAGCTAAAGCACAGGGACCGCGGTTCAATCCCCCAGCACCACATGCCAGCCAGCCCCGCCCCCTGGTGGGCTGAGCTGGCCACACACACACACACACACACACACACACACAAATAAATAAAATTAAAAAAAAATGAACTTGTGTAAAAAAAAAAAAAAGAGCACTTTACCATGTAAAACACATGAAATGTTTTTAAGATTGTGGCAGTATAAATCCTGGAGAAAGGTGGAAGGTTGATTTTGGAGTAATTATAAAAGGGGGTTATTGCAATCAGAATCCACCAAAAGTTCGCTATGAGTCGTGATGAATTCACTTCATGTCCTTCAGTGACTGACCCAACGATGGAAACATCAATGAAATGGAAATTTTTCATCAGTTCTTTCTTGTGGAGCCCCAGTATTTGCAGTTCTGCCACTTATCCTTTTAAATTATCAGAGAAATCAAGTTGGTGTAGCCAGCTTTAGTTTTATCAGTTTACAAAGGAGTTATGGCCGCGCTGTCCTCGGGGAGACCTTTGCGTGATAGGGCAGCTGGGTGAGTGGTAATTAACCAACCACGAGAGGGCGCTAATGAAGAGCCTGTGAGGTTTTGGACCAAATGCCCAGCAGTCCTAACTACAGCTCTTGGCTTTTCTTTGATCCTTGCAATCAAAGGCAGTCATTTGTTTCCTCAAAGCCCTGTCTTCTCCCCAAGTATGACATCATAATATCTAATGTATACAGTTCTTATAACAAATATGGTACTATGAAGGACCAGCATGGACACAACTTGAAAGAAGTCCCTAGTATGTTTGGTGTGGTTCTCCACCCCAACCTAGCCAAATTTCACATCTCATCAGCCTGTTACACAGACTGAAGTGATGGGTGAGCCAGGCTGGGGTAAGAATCAGAATTCAGAGGGAGCGTAGGTGGCTGACAAGATGGGCTATGTCTAATCCTTTAATGGGTCATAAGGAGACATAGTTTTTTTTTTTTTTTTTTTTTTTTTTTTTTGCGGAACCGGGGATTGAACTCAGGCCCTTATGCTTGCCAGGGAAGCGCTCATTCCACTGAGCCATCTCCCCGGCCCCATAGTTTTTGTTTGATTCAAAAGAAATTGTGGCATTCAGGGACAAGGACACACAGCTTAACATTAGTATGCAAGAAATGTGGGGACTTAAAAAATAGTGTCATTCGCCCTGTCATGTGGCTTCCAACTATTAAATGTCAGCAGTGGGAGTGAGGCATCCAGGCTGCCTGCTGGAGTTCCTGGGAAACTGAAGATGCCAGGCAGGGACTCCCACTGAGCTGGCATGGGATAGTTAGTGTGGCTTTCTTTGTCACTCAGCTTTCTAGCTCCTCCTCCCACCCAGGTCTGAAACTAGTTCAGTTCTAGGCAAAGGCAGGCCCCACCTACTTCTGTGCGCTCTGGGCTTATGGGACCCATAGAGGCTGCTTGCTTGGAAAACTGCATGTGCCATGATGTTCTAGAAGCTTGGAGCACCTTCAGGAATTTGCCAGGGGGTGAGTGTCCTGGTCATATAATATTTAAAGGGAAGGTTGAAGAAAACAAAGGCATTTGTCTGGAAGAGCAGTAGAAGGCGGTGTAGCACTGACTACTGCTGGCTTTGGCTGACTTAGAAATCCAGATTCTGTTCTTCTGTCTGGCATTCCAGAGGACAGAAAAAGAACCTCTGAGAGAAGGCTTTCGGAAGTGAATGGAGCCAAGCACATGCTGACCATGGTGCTTTTTGGAAATGGTAGGATGGCCAGGCACTGAGATTTATAGAAATCTCACAAATGTTGCTTTAGATTTAAATGGGCCTCAAGGTTGATGAATGTGTTCTGCTATCAGAAGGTTTCCTCTTATCCCTGATCCCATCTCTCCCCTCTCATTTTCTTTCCCCGCGTCGGCCTCTATAGTCTCCTTTGAGCCTCCAGCACTATTTCAAGCTCTTTGCAGTTGCTGGATTGCCTCAAGGCTTCTGCGTTGCTCCTGCTTAAACCCCTTTTCCTCCAGCTGTCTACCTGTTATCTCCTTCTGGGGTTTGCTCACATGCAGCCTCTTCCTCGCCTCTATTCTTTCTTAGCTCTCTCTGTCACCATCGAAACACACATAAACGTATACTCACACAGAAATAGGTTCCTCTAATAGAACTGAATCTCCACATGGACAAAATTTTGATTTGTTCACTGATAGACCCAGAATAGCACTGGCTTTGCCGATCTGCTTGCATAACATTGGTTTTAAACAGTCTTAGAGATCTTTTTAATTTTATGGTATGTCACCATTGGTATTAGGGAATGCTAGAAGAGCAAAATCAATAGAAAATAGCTGCATTTCTATGCGAGGGGATTTATTAGGAAAGTGTATGGAGCGGTCACGATGGCCTTCTAAGTGCTGGGGATCTGGGTGATGTAGTAGGTGCTTGCTCTAGGAAGATGGTGCCGCAGGGCCAAGGGGCCAGGATGCAGCCCAGCCCAAGGGCGAGGAGCTGGAAGCTCATGTGGAGGCCCAAGTGAGTCTGCGTTGGAAAGGACCTGGATACCTCTGTCCAAAGGCAGCGGTGCAGACTGGAATCTCTTCTGTAACAGGTGCATTTCCTTCTTTCCTCTCTTCGTCTGTCCAGGTAGGCTGGTGCCACCCATCTTCTAGCTCAGTTTGCTGGCCTGCGTGGTGAAGAGCCGCCATGCCTGCGCTGACCAGCTGGGTGCTTTAGTCATTTCCTTTGACACCGCAATTCATGGTCACGCCATTTACAGCATAGATCCGTGTTCTTTCTTGATAAACTCCCTGTGAAGGCTGCCACCTAGTTTGTATCTGTGCAGGATGAGTTCAGTCCTATGTCAGGAGATCGACCATTTTCAAGTGTTGTTCTTCTCCTCCTCCTCCTCCTCCTCCTGCTCCTCCTGCTCCTCCTCCTCCTGCTCTTCCTCCTCCTCCTCCTCCTCCTCCTCTTCTTCCTCCTCCTCC
>NW_004524743.1:1815319-1862679 GCF_000260255.1 Octodon degus
TTCTTTTTGGTTTTTGTATTTTTTAGGGAAATGTCTACAGGGTGTTCAGGGACTCACTACTATTGGACTCATAGTGATCTGCCTGTTTACAGCCTCCCAAGAGCTGGGAATATAGGCGTGCACCACCACGCCCAGTCTCAATTCCAGTCTCTGCACACCCCGGGGGCAGGGCCAGCATGGCAGGCCTGGAGATCGAACCCTCAACCCTGAGTCTGCTTGCAGTATTCCTTTCTCCTTTCTCCCATGCCTAGCAGGAGCAGCATCTTCTAAAGACAAAACTTCACTCACTATTAGCAGCTTTCAGACAGCCATCGAGTGAAATCCAATGCAGGGAGGAAACTCGCAACTTTCTGCAATGTAATTTGTTGCTTCTGAGCCACTCTGGGTACAGTAAAGGTCAATAATGTGTAGGAAAGCCAGGCTTAATTTCTTTGATGTGTAAAAATTAGTGCTTTGTCATCAATAACAGTTGCAGGAGGACAAATTACTGGCACATTAAGTTGTTCCTGCTACATAAATTACAAATCTTGTTAGAAAAAAAATATTAGCATCATCCTTCGTTATTTTAAAAATGCCAACTCTGACAGTCAGCCATGGGCATATATTAAAATCTTTGAATTGTGCTAAAATAAATGTAGCCTTTTAAGATAACACCTCATTTTAATTTCATACATGATTAAATCCATCAATTCAAAGGTCTTTTAAGATATAAATTTTGAAATCGTAATACTACCCTTTAACTCTCTGTAGAAAAAAGTGCAAGTCTTTCTACTTCATTAATAACAATCCTTTATTGACAAAAATTGGAAGATACTTTGTTTTGTGTTCTTGTGTGTTTTTCTCAAGGAGAAGAGGAAATTAAATTGTGGGCCTAAATCCCTTTCATTTTAAGAAGTCGATTTTTTTTAATCATGAGCCAGAAGGAGTTTGAGAAGGCTTTGTGAATCGAATATTTTATCTGTAACATGATGAGATGGCCTAACTCATTGTTCAGTTTCCAATAACATCTTTATTCCTGCATCTCGTAGAAATTCTAAAGCTGTCCGTCTTATCTAGGTAATGCGGCTCTCCTCTGTCGGGGTGACTGACTGCTTCTCAGCCCCCTGCAGGCTTCACTTTGCAGATAGGAGTTGAAGTTATCACCTAAGTTTGGGGCCTGATATGGCTCTGACCATGTGCCCTCACCCAGGGGGCCACCTTCCATCGGAGCGGCTCTGCAGCCTTTCCTGGAGGACTCAGCTTCCTGCCTGAGTCCAAAACGCTGCAGGCTGGGCTAGCTCTACTTCTGTTCCATCAAAATCTTCTGCTGAAATGCAGTCAATAAATCTTTTTATTGAATACCTTCTGCATGTCTGATTCCATACTTGAGGCTGGAGATGTAGTGGTGAGGAAAACAATATGTTTAATAAAATATTTGACCCAAAACAACAATGAAAAACACACGTGTTACACTTTTAGTAAAGAACAGCTGTTTCCCTTGTTCTGCAGAAAATTATATATGCATTAATATATTCATATTCATGTGTATCAGTATTTATTAAGTATTTATCTTTTCTCCTGCCTTCCTATTTTGATTCCCATTTCCTTACTTCTCCCTTTCCTTCATTCTTTTCTCCCTCTGCTAGATGCATCTATTTCTGCATCTTGGTTCTTATTATCTAAGTAGCGTATTGCTGATGCTGATGCAGGAATTAAGAGCAAAGAAATTGGAATCAGACCCACCTGCTTGCATCTTAGGTCTATTGCTACAGACTAATGCTGCATTTGTTACTACTATAGCCATTATCATTTTTGTTATTTTTATCATAGAAAAGCAGCAGCTCTGCCTCCTATATGTGTTAGTCACTGTATGAGGCAACATGTATGTATATCGCTTTTATCCTTTACCAGCAATCTTTTTTTTTTTTTTTTTTGTATTTTAGGGAAGGGTCTACAGGGTGTTCAGAGACTCACTACTAGATCAGACTCATAGTTATCCACCTGTTTACAGTCTCCCAAGAGCTGGGATTACAGGCACGCTCCACCACCCCCAATCTCAATCGCATCTCAGCGCACCCCAGGGATTGAACCCCTAGCCCCTGAACCTGCTTGCAGCTGCTTTAATCCACTGAGCTATTTGGCCAGCCCTAGCAATCTTATAATTTGGTAATATTATTATCCTCATTTTCATCTGAGAAACTACGCCTTGAGATTTTATGTAAAATATTTGCCCAAGTTCACATTGTGAAGTAAGTGGAGGAACTGAGACTACTTGCATGCCTTGAATATTCTGAGATTTGCTTTTTCTGGTGGCAGTACTGATCTTCGCAGGGGGATTTGTTTGGGACAATTCAGTGAAATGCAATATTTTACATTTGCAACTTTGTTCCTGGCACATAGCCACATGCACACATAGTAGAGAGCAGATTCTACTTTGTCTCATCTGGAAGCTTTACACTGGAATGAGCTGCTTCCTTTTTTCTGTTTCAGCTGCTTCCTAGCCCCTCACTTGAGTGGAAATTTATTCTTTTCATTATGATAGCTGGAATATTGAGGGCTCGTCAGATGTTTTCAAGGTCCTGTTTGATTCTGGGACCAAGGCTGAATGGGCAAAGCTGCAAAGCCTTGGGCTCCAGGCGAGAGGTCCTCGGCGGGGCTTTCTCTGGCTGTCGCCCCAGCAGAGCAGCTGCCGGGAACCCGGGGGCTCCTCCACACAGAGATAAGCTGGCTCTCAGTCCACCGTGTGGAGTTGCCCTCGTGACAATGGGCCCTGAAGATTGAAAGGGTCCCCGACCACTTGTCGTTAAATGTAGCTGGGAAGCAGCTTGGGGCAGCAGTAGATTGGACATGGTGGCTGGCCTGTGTGACACATAAAGGACCCTTATTTGATCATGTGTCATTTTCCATTGATAACTGAATCAAAGTCCATGGTAGAAAATGTCCCATGCATAGACTTCATTGCCTGTAACCCAGTTATATTTCAAACTGAGAGTGGAAAGTTGGATTTCTAGTGACTCCAGGGACATGGCTCTGAAGCTTGCTCTGAATTTCTGAGTGGCCGCTCCATCCCAACCTTTAAGACTTCTGTGACTCGTGATGATCTGCACAAGAAGGTATTTATGAGGGAATGAGGAGGTGGTTCATTATTTTTATTTTCAAACACTATTTTGATTAAAAATCTATAATGTTAAACTGTTATAGTGGACATACTTGTCTCAATTAATTAGCTTTTTGGTCAAAATTTTTCTCTTAAGTTTTTAGGGGGTTCTTTAATTCAGATTTCATCAGATATCACTTAATAATCTGAAAACCTTTATCAGAAGTGCAAAAACAGCTTAAAACCTGAAATATTTTCCTTGCAAGTGATTAATTTGATTGTGGATGATTTCTTGAAGAACTATCTCCCTTAGTTTTGTGTTTTTAGGAGACATTAGAGACAGAAATATGTTTTGAAGATGTGCCTATTACATAAAGAAGTTCTTCCTCATTGTTTACTGCTGTTCTCTTAAAAGTAAGCATTCTGTACATAATAAGGAGTATTTTGGTTAGTTTTTGTACTACCTCATTCCTATATGTATGGTTGATTGAGTCATTCATTCCACTTGGCAAAACTTTGAGAGCCTACCATCCTGCCAGGTAATGATGAGGTTTCTCAGATCTTCATCCGTTTTATAATCTGCTGGCAGTAATCAGGTCATTATAGGGGAAAGCACTGTGAGAACATATGGCAGGCTGACCTAGCTCTGACTCCTTAGAAGGGGAAGGGCTTCCTCCTGGAAAAAGGAGTTTAAATCAGGGTCTAAGGAAGGGATGAGTGAGAGCCCCCAAGTCAGAAGGGGAGTCTGGACTGGATAAGCCACAGCAAACCAAGGAGTTACTGAGGTTTTTCTCAGATGTATTTATAAGAGGAAGAACTTCAAGTTATTCTTGCTCATGACATTTGCAGATTTAATAACATGGCAAAAGCTACAGGTGAGAACCACCCCAGTCTAGATGGGGGCAACATATGATTATATCCACTTGCCACACTTGCCTTTAGTTGTGGCAAGAGCCTTGAGCAATTTATTCCCACTCAACAGCAAGGGTGGATTTGACACAATCAATGCAAACTGACTGAGGGATCCTCCTGAAGAAGGCAGAAGCTCTGGGAAATCTAAGGTTCCAGTACCATATCCAGTGGGAAGAAAGACATGGTGGGTGTGGGATCCAGGAGTAAATGTAGAGAAACTCGCTGGGTTTTGCAACCTTCAGTGAAAATAGATTTTAAAGGCAAATAAATCATAATTATGTACCGTTATTTAATGAATCTCCCAAGAAACCTTAAAACAACCATGTCTGTTGCATCATAAAGTTATGTAGGATGGGTGGAGCAGAGTCGTGGACTTGGGGAAAATCCAAAGTGTTTGGAATTTAATTCCAACCACAAGCCATGGAGTCAGGTATTTAATGACTTCTAATGAAGCTGTGGCTATCACATTCTGTTCCCTGACATGGATTTGATCATGCTGGTTTCTAACATTTATGAACAGGTACCCTAAAATACTATGGAAAACAACTTTGATTCTCACTTAGCTTTTATTCTTACTGAGATTCATAGATTGCCTACCCCATGCTCCCAGGAAACATGTCCTTTAGGCCATCTTCCACCCATCCCTCTGAGTCACAGGCCCTTGCCTAAGTGCTGCTACAAGCAGAACCTTTACCCTGCTTTTCCCTGCTCTCCCTTTTCCATTTCATGCATTTAGCAACTCAAAACAAGAAAGAAAAAAATCTGATATACATTTCTTTCATACTTGCACACAAACTTTGGAAAGATTGGCTTTATTACTGTTTGTTCCCCAAAATATGTGATGGACAGAATTCTTAAGTATAGAGACTACTGGTAAGAAGAGTTATTAAAATAAAAATATGTCAACTCAAGAAAGATCTATCATTTCACATTGCCTGCAAAGCATTATTATCTAGTTCTTGGCATAAGTGTTGGTTGTGTTGAAAGAATGAACTTAAGTTGTGATGTGATTGATGGATGGAAGCAGGATTTCTCTTTTTTGTGTGTGTTTTAGGGAGGGGCCTACCACGTGTTCAGGGTCTTACTACTAGATTGGACTCATAGTGATCTGCCTGTTTACAGCCTCCCAAGTGCTGGGATTACAGGCGTGTGCCACCATGCCCAGTCTCAGTTGCCATCTCAGTGCTCCCTGAGATCCAACCCTTGGCCCCTGCACCTGCTTGCAGGCACTGTAATCCACTGAGCTATTTGGCCAGCCCTATGAGATTTCCCTTAAGTTGGGTGATCATCCTCTTGAACAAGAGCACCCTGAAATTTCCTTTCAACCCAGTGTATATGTGCTTTACTTTTTCCATTTTTGGCTGTAGGGAAAGCACTACCTCTAGACATTAAAAATTAGAAATTTGAAATGTTCTTTGAAATTTGAAGCATCCATGACAGTCTGGAGCTTACCTAAATCCACAGCACTATCTCGCAGTTGTCGATTCAGTTAGGAACCCATGCAATGATCCTTTCCACAATGCTGCAACAGCATTCTTCTGCTTGAACAGACACTCATCCTGTCAGTCTCTCTGGCTTGTGGATGCTGGCAAGATTTTATTTTCCACAGGATTTGACTGTACACATTTTTCTGGGTAACATTTCTCTAGCTTTCCCTTTTTTCCCCATAATTTTATTGAGAGACAAATAGCAATGACACACTTTCAAATCAAATTGGTATGACAGTTTCAATAATTAACACATTGCATACATTCTTCCTAGTGGTTATTTGTTGTACAAGATGCAGACATGCTATCCTATTTACAAACATTATTACAACAAATCCCTCTATTCATTAAGAGAATGTAACTATATATCTATCCTAACCATTTTGAATACACAGATACAAAATGGACATTCATCTGTATCCCCTTTTTTGTTTAGTTCTGTTATTTGAATATTATAGGTGTGTTAACTCAGCAAAATATTCTAAAGAAGTCCAGTAGTCCATAATAGTATTGGGTCTTCCTCTTGACTGGCAGTGTCAGAAATTGTTGACCTGAGTCCCCTACAGCTCAACATAACAGCATGGCTTTACTTCTTATACTTCGTTTTTATACTTTTCTGCTGGATGGTTAAGACCAAGATAAAGCAAGACCTATGCAACAAGAATTGTAGCTTTTGGATCTGATAAGGTCAGTGAAATCCCCTCAGGATTTATCCTGAGATCCTGTACCTCAGATTGTAGAACCTTTGTCAGTGTCAGCCACGTGGGTGAGTCACAGCCATTGCTTGACCAATGTGCTCTCTGTGAAAGCCTGAGAGAATGTTTTCTCTCCATGTGACTCTCTTTAGGCACATTCTACAGCATCGATCACTTTCCTGTTTGGGCCCATAATCTCCTTGATCAGAAAATTTGGGACACTACTGAGTTACATGATGTTACAGTACAAGTTCTCATATGTCCTGAGTCTTAATTGACCTTGGAATGCTAGGGCCAAAATGTTGGCTTTCCTTGCAGCCCTCCTTTTTCTCTAATTTTGGTCTGCAAACTTAGGTTGTTAACCCTCCTGAAGACAAGCTTATTGTTATTACTATACAACCTAGGCTGTTAAGCTTAACCTCACTATCTGTCTGAATATCAAACATCTTAGGCATAACATGGAACAGGTATTTTTCATCAAGTATTGATATGTTGAACTTTAAATCCCTACAGAATATGATGAAAAAACATTTAAAAAATTAGAATATATTTTAAAAATAGGCATAAAGAATTATATAATTCTTATGTTTACACATAAGTCCAGAAATAATAACTATATACAACCTGTAGTAGGACAGTCCCACAACATTCTTTTTCCTGTGTCCTGCTTTCATTCACCAACCCCTTCTTTTTGAACAACCATCTACCTGAGAGACAGCACAGCAGTAACTGGCATGTCATGACAAGCAGCCCATATTCAGAAGTAGCTTTCCCTTTGCCTCTAGCAGGGATTCTGAAATTTGGGCCGATAAATTAGCTAAGACATTATCAAATTCTGTGAATTTGTATGCAAAATAGATCCAGAGTTAGGGCCAAAGTGCCAAACATGTCATTGATTCTGTCTAGCATGCCTTAATCTTTTAGTAAAAATACACACTAGCTCTCCCTGCTACTACTAGCCATCATATCATGCTTCCCTCACACTGACCTATTATTCAGAATTTTCTGGAGCTGAGGATACAGCCCAGTGGTGCAGCACCTGTCTGCCAAGTGTAAGCTCATGCCTTCACTTCCTGGTACAAAAAAAAAAAAAAAAAATTCTGTTTTGTCTTGCATAACTCTGCCTGTGAATGCATTTTTCATTCTCCTTGTAATGTCCTTTCATTATTCTTGGCTTTGCCTATTAAATTTCTGTTTTGCGTTCAAGATTCTACTTCAGGACCATCTTCTCTGGAGAGGTTTTATTTACTTTGCCAGAAATAAAATGTTCTACCATCTTTGTGTCTCCTTTGTAACACTTTATCTCATTTCTCCAGTTAGATTGAGAATAAGAAATGCTTTGTGTTGATGTTTTTGTCCCTGCTCCAGGGCATAGTGTTGGCCCCAAACAAATGCTCATTAAATATTTGTTGTCTAGGCAGGGAAGAGGATGGGAGACATATCTCTTATTTAGGTGAAGCTAAGATAGACTTGGTGAGGTTGGTGCTGGGACCAGTATTACCTTCCTTCAGGTAGTGTTTTATGTAGTTTGGATTACAAGTTGCCTGTTCCCCTGTTGAAGTATTTTGTTCTTGTATATTAAATAACATTACATTGATTCTCTATAGACACAAACAGATTATAACAAATACCTGTAAGTTTTATGAAACAAAGGATTTCTGGTTCTAATGATTGATTTTGGTAGTTATAAGCTTCTAAGTAAATCTCTAAAGAGACAAGGGGCCTCTGTGGATAGGAATACAACCGTTTTCCCTAAATCCATCTGATGTAAAGTTCTACACAGCAAGAGAGACTTTTCTTTATCTTAAAATACAGGTTTCTCACCAATTGACCCCTCAGGATGGCAAATCCCTGAAGCATAGAATGACCTAATCTCCTGGAGATGTAGCCCATATTGTGGGCATTTGGTGACAGCACTGACCAGGAGGGCTTGTGTGGCTTCCTTCAGGCCCTGTGGGTGTTGACCTGGTACTGTAGGGCGGGTGCCTGGGTGCCAGGTGGCTGGCTGCTTCAGAGTATGGGATTTGGGATCAGCTGTTGAGCAACAGCCAACACAGCGGCACTTGCCAAGCTTTTCCGAAGCTCCCTTCCCACTCTGCCTATGGAGAAATGGCTTCCACCATCTATTCAAAGGCAAAGCCAGCCATTCTATTTTCAAAGTGTGTGTGATGCAACCCAAATTGATTATACCAGAAGACTTTAAACAGCCTCTAAATGCCCCGCAACACATTTTAATCTAGTAACTTGAATCTTATATCTCCTGTCCAAAGACTCCCTAGTCTCTATTTCTGTATATGGATGTCAGAAATTTCATAGGTAGAAGCTTGCTATTTAGCTTCAGGCTTGGTACCCTGTGATGAGCACACTGTGCTTTTTAAGGAATGTGTATATTTATCTGAAAGAATTTATTCAAAGCCCATTTCCTAGATTAGCCACGGATGGAGGTAAGAAAGAGAGCTGGTAGAAACATGAGGGGAAAAACTGGCCCAAAACATGAGGGACAAACCATGGCCTCACACATGCTGCACAAGGAATAAATTCCTGCCCCACACCCACATACCCAACAACAGGAAGGCCACCAAGGGCTGCATTGCCTGTGTTACTGTTTATTTGGGAGGCAGTTTCCAACCAGCTGTATGCTTCATTGGATTTAGTGAGCCTGGTTAATGTTTTCTCATTGTGCAGGGAAATAATATTACCTAGATAATAGCTTGTGGAAAAGTAGGGGGAATAGTTTGCTAATCAGTCACATGTGTCTATGAATTGCATAATGGAGAGGAAACGATGACAGATAGGCATAAGAGGACAGTGAGTGTTGTATGGGGACAGACAAGATTTAAAGTCTCATAGGAACCTTTTTATCTTTAAAAACCCACTTCCTCTTTCTGTCCACATCTCAGGACCCCCCAGTATTATTCAGTGGCTTCCTTCAACCCTACCCCTCCCACCATACATCAGTTGCCCAGAAAAACCACAAAAATGTGTTCCTTTAATGTTATTTTTGTATTTAATCCTCAGGAAGGTTAATAAAGTCTTCTCTCTATGTGGTGTGAAAGCATAACTGATGACTTTATTGATGCAAATAAATTATGGCTGCTTTGACATTTATGTTTTCAGTCCTGATAGATGAATGATTCCAATGAAGTAAATCAATTGCACCCAGACTGTGGGTATAAAACACCACGCTCTGGGTTTTTCTTCTAGTCTGGCAGAGAGAAGATGGTGTGAAATATTGAAATTTGACTTAATGCAGTATGTTTCTTCTGAAAAGAAGAGTTCACTTTATCTTTCTCCCAAAGTACATCTGTGATCAGTGTTTGGCCTGGCATTTCTTGCCAACAAAGGGCAGGAAGCCTCTTGTGTGGGACCTGTCTGCTTCCTAAGGGACCACTGGGGACTTTCCGTGGTCTAGCTGGGATGGCTTCGTTTGTCTTGTAGAAAGATACATTCCATTAAGAGTGATTACAGATATGGTTGTTTGAGATCTTATTGAAGATGGCGAACAGTATTTTAAATAGTCAACATTTGGAAGTACAGAGAGTATTCAGGTTCAACTGAGAATGTGTGTGTGTGTGTGTGTGTGTGTGTGTGTGTGTGTGTGTGTTGCTGGAGATCAAATCATGGCCTCACACATGCTACACAAGAGACCTACCACTAAACCACATCCCAAGCCCTCAAAAGTTTTTTTTTTTTTTTTTTTTTTTTTTTTTTTTAAGTGAAGGGTCTATAGTGTGGTCATGTTCTCACTACTAGATTGCATTAGTAGTGATCCTTCTGTTTACAGCCTCCCAAGAGCTGGGATTTCAGCTGAGTGTCACCACGTCCAGCCTCAATTGCCGGCTCAGCACACCCTCGGGGCAGGGCTGACATGGCAGGCCCGGGGATCGAACCCCTAGGCCCTGCTCCTGCTTGCAGGCGCTTTAATCCACTGAGCTATTTGGCTGGCCCTCATGAAAAGTATTTCTTGATCCTGGAGAAATACAAATGGGTGTTATTATTGCTTTGCATTTCCCCACAATGATTTGCCTTCATAATGGAAACAAAAATCAGATGCAGCTATAAATATCAACTTGTGGTTTTGGCTGACATGTCAATTCAGGAATTATGTCCCTATTTTCAACAATGTTCTACCCAGAGTACCCCTCTTTCCCTGCCTTCCATATCTGTATTCAGGGTTTTTCCAGCCCCAATCAATCACAGAGGGTGCTAACTGTAAACAACCCATCCGGTGGAGGTACCGTGACTGAGTGTCAGCTTTCACAGGCCTTTTCCCAAAGAATTAATTGCATTCTCATTTGAGATGCCCAAGAACTTCAAGCTCAATCTATCTTGTAGCATTTATCACATTGTATTAAAGCTATTTGTTTGTCCAACTTAATTTCCCCCTAGACAGTGAAGTACGCGAGGGCAGGGACTGCATTTACCTATTTTTGTATCTTTATCTCTAACTTGGTGCCCAGTGCAAACAGTAAATATTTGTAAAGTTAATTAAAATTATAGAGAATATTTAGGATTTTTATCCTGAGATACATGCACATGTGTTATTGTCTCGTGCATATGTCTGATTTAAATTCCACTTACTGGAATGTATTTTAGTAGCAGTTCAGTCTGCCACCCTGACATTGACTGAACTGAATTCCTCAGGGAAATTCAAAAACTTCTCTGTTGCTCTTTAAGAAAGTTCAATGAGAGTAATAATCAGTGCCTACTAACTCCCTAGGATGTTTCTAGCATTATTGAGTCTCATTGAGTCTTAGAGTGTAGTGGAAATGTTCTAAGAAAGTTACCACTGCGACTATATGGAAAACTTGGGAAATATTATGCTGAGCCCCTTTGCAAGGGATGTGCTTTCTAGAATCTGTAGTTAGAGGGGGGAAAGAATCTAAGGCCTTCGAGTACTCATTTGTGAAGCATTTAATTCCATCACTTTGTTAACAAAGTGCGTGTCTGGAGGTAAACACCAATCAGCTATAATTATGCTTCAAGCCCAAGAGAATTGAGGTGAGCATGTCAAGACTGAAAGATGCCTATTGTAGCAGAATCCGCTGCTCTGGATGGAGGCAAATTTTCTTATTAAACTGTGGCAATGGACCATTTTACAGAGCTTCGCCTGCCATTTAGGAATTTTTGAGACCATTATAGTCCGGAGGTGCCACATTCTAGGCAAAGCCCTCTGGTTTCAGAAAGGCTGTGAATTAAGTCATGATTCCTCTAAGAGCAGTTTCTCCTCCTATAGTGTAGCTCCCTTTCACACATGTGCATCCTCATAATTCGACTCTTTCCGCCTGCTATCAACGGGAGGAGCTTCCGCACAAATCTGATGCTTTTCTTCAAATGTGTGTATTTGGGTTAATTGACAAATTACACTGTGACCTTGGAAAAAATGGACAGATTTGGGGAAACCACCGGAAGCTCTCAGATCCATTTTTGGTCTAGCTTATATCTGATTTCATCTCCCACTTTTCCTGGTCTACTCTGTTCTTGGGATCAGACTGTAGCTACACATTTTAAAGCCCAGTAGGCAGAGGCTGTCCAAATTCGAGGGCTACTAGGTCAGACTTACAGATTATTATTTTAGTAACCCATTCCTCAGAATCTCTTTAACTTACTTTTAAGAAACACATTCTCTCTGTAAGTGACAGGTGTTTTCTCCTAGCAAAAAACATAAAATATGTCTTTTAGTTGAGTATAAATTTAGACCAATTAATTATTCACATGTGTGAGCTTGTAAGTTTGAAATGAAGGAACATAAAAGGTAACCCAGAAAGCCTCATGCCAGCAGAAAGAGAGCCCTGTGTGTGGATGGTCATCCTCAGGTCTTCATGTATTAAGTGTTGATAGAACCCTGAAGGTAGAATACAGTGGGATGGGGAAGGATGCTGTCCTTGGGCAGGTTTTTTTTTTTTTTTTTTTGTGTGTGTGTGTGTATTTAGGACAGGGTCTACAGGGTCTACAGAGTCTCACTACATAGATCAGACTCATAGTGATCCCCCTGTGTTCAGCTTCCCAAGAGTTGGGATTACAGCCACGTACCAGCATGCTCAGTCTCAAGTGCACTCCAGGGGTGGGGCCAGCACAGCACACCAGGGATCAAACCCTGGCTGCTGTGTTCTGCCTAAGCAGGCTCTTTAGTCTGCTGAGCCATGTGGCTGGCCCTCAGGCAGGTTTTATCAGATGCAACTTCGAGTCCTTACCAAAATGATGCACAGGACACCTGTTCTGGTTTCATTTGGGACCGAAAGGCCCAGACCCAAATATAAACATAGCAAGACCAGGTACAAAAAATTGCTCTAAGGCAGACATTAGGAAGCCAGACTCCCATCTTGGGCTCACTAAACAGTAACTTCTAAAACAGCTAGCCCCAAGTGACCTGGACTTCAGCTCGATTAGTGACCGGAAGCTTCTGTACCCTGCCCCCCATGTCCAACCTCCGATCAGCAGAGAAAGCCTGACCAACCCCACAGGGCGCCCCTCTGCCCCCCTGCAACCTCCTATGCCCAGCAGCCTCTCCTCAGGGCACGCCTGCAGCTTTGATTTTTCAGGAAGGCCTTTCCTACCTCTCTGCCTTCTGAGGTCTGCTGAAACACCGTGACAGTGAGCCCACCTTCCTGGCTGCAGCGCAGCGTGCATGGGTAGCCTTGCTTTTACTCATTCGGTTGGTTGTCATGTGTTTCCAAAGGGCCTGGCTGGACAGGAAGTGATACTGCCTGGGAGCACCTTTTCACTCTGTGGTCCCCATGGGTGGACAGTGGTGTGTGGCTGTCATTGCTCTGGGCACATCCACATTCCCTATGCTGGAGAACTGCTCCACGCCCCCGTTCACAGCTCCCTGCGTGGAAAGGTCAGGTGGGGAAATGCACTACTGAATGTCACCTCACGCATTAGGCATTCCCGTGTGGCAGCGAGCCCATTTTCTCGTGTCTTCCAGAAGGCAAGAGCAGAGGGCCTCTCTGCCACAGAGATCAGTGGCCAATGGCTTTTTTTTTTATTAATGTAAAAGTATAAAGGAAAATCCTTTCAAACATTATCTTCAAAAGCTTTGGCAATGGGAGATCTGAGCGTAGCAGGTCACTGAAGGGCTAACACTTGCTTACAGATGAGTTGCCTCCGAAGCTCGAACTTGCCTGTACTTTTGTTTGTACCGGCAATAGGAGTCAGTGCAACAGGAGTGAGAAACAAAGCCAGTTGTTCCTTCATCTTTTGCTAATGAAAATTCAGTGACATTTCAGCAATGACTTCTCCCAAGCCTTTGAAGAGTACGTATAAATGTTAAGGTGAGAAGTTGGATCAGCTGCCTCAGAGCAGCTTGAAATCTGATCGTACTTTTTACAAATGCTGTATTTGGTTTTTTCCCTGCATTGAGTTTATTACCTGTGTTCTCTCTGTTATTACTCTATTTAAAATTGCAATTATGGAACTTTAATAGGATGAGAAAAGGAGGGTGCAAAAATATCTAAACATTGTTCATGGGGAACAATCTACATAATTTTCAAATTATCTTGTGTTTTGTTAGTTGAGCTTTTAAGATCGTCTGGCAGTGCGCTAGAGTTCAAGTAGTTTTTGAAAATAATTTAATTTTATGTAGTGCTGGTGAGGCAAACCTCTATTGAATGGAATCAGTTTATGAAAAAAGGGTGAGTTTAGCGTTATTAAATTTCATATTGTGATATTTGGTTTGGATTTATTTATTTAGAATTGAGCTGTGAAATATAGACCCTTAATAGTAAGTGATAGGTGTGCCTCTTCTCTCTGATCAGGACCAATAGCTGGGGAAGTATTAGAATGAATTCCATTTGTCAATTGTAAGCATATTTGGCATTTTGAATATCGTAACATCTACAGCAACAAAATAGCTGCTCAAAAAGTGCCTACTGTGTGCCAGGCACGGTTCTTGGTGCTTCACCTCAATGTCTGTTTGTGAAGATGGCTGCAGCAGTCTCCGCCCTCACGGTTGCGAGCGTGCTTGCTATGCCCATGATGTTTGCCAGGTCTGCTGTCTGACCTGCTCCGCACAAGGGAACACTCCTTTGCTGCTCTGAGTCTGAACTGGCCTTGTGATTTTCTTTGCCCAATAGACTGTGGCACCAGTGGCATTTTGGGACCTGCAGGACAGGGCTTCAGGACTGCTGTTCTTCTCCTGGCTCTTGGAGCAGAGGGCTGGAATGAAACGCCGTGTAGGAAGGGAGCGCTAGCCCTAAGGGCCTCTTTGCAACAGGCCAGCTTGAAAAACCCAAGCCCAGCTGAAAGACCAGATGGCTCTGGCCAAGGCCTAGCCCACATTGCTGCTCTATAGAATTAGGCGCCAAGAAAATAGTTTCTTTTTAATTTAAATTTTATGGTTACTTTATTTTTAATTATAGCAAAATATGCATAACACAAAATTTATTGTGTTAGTCATTTTTAAGTAAATCACTCAGTAGTTTTAATAAAGTCACATTGCTGTGCAGCCAATCACCAAAGGCCTCTCCTCTTCCAAAGCTCAAACTCGGTGCTTATTAAACAACTTCCTATCTGCCCTTCCTGCCTGTCCAAACCTACAGTCGTGGTACTTTCTGTTTCTATGAAGGTGACCACTGTGGATGGCTCATGTAAGTGGAATGATGCTGCATCTACCCTTCTATTTCAGTATACTTTTTTTTTTTTTTTTGTGGTCCCAGGGATTAAACTCAGGACCCTGCACTTGCCAAGCAGGCTCTTATTCTACTGAATGATCTCCCCGGCCCTTGCATCTACCCTTCTATGACTGCGTTATTCCACTTAGCTGAACAGCCCTCCAGGTGCACCCTGTATCACTGTGGATCAGGATTTTCTTAGTTTTTAAGGACAAATGACATTCCACTGCATCTATATTTCACTTTTTTATGTATCAGTTATTTAATTAAGTTCTTAGTAAGAAATTTAAAACACCAATTTATGAAGATAAATTCCATTTGTCAGAGCAAAAATGGATCGCAGGTAGCCCCGGAGCTGAGGAACAGCTTCGATTTTTGCTAAAAAATCGATCCACCTTGTGCTTTCTGATCCATCTTGTGCTGCTCTGAATCTGGTATCTTTCTCAGTGTCAAAGATCTCACCCTCCTGGTGTCTGGGCTTCCGCAGCTTCTTCTTCCTAAAGGAAGCATCAGTGACGTGTTAGGGGATTTTCACTTTGCTGATATCAGTTTTTGCAGAGGTGGCAATGACAAATTTCTGGTGTGTTCTTTTTTTTTTTTTTTTTTTTTTTTTTTGGCGGAACTGGGGATCGAACTTAGGCCCCTGAGCTTGCCAGGGAAGCAATTATTCCACTGAGCCATCTCCCGGGCCTTTCTGGTGTGTTCTTTTTTTTTTTTTTTTTTTTTTTTTTGGCGGAACTGGGGATTGAACTCAGGCCCCTGCGCTTGCCAGGGAAGCACTTATCCCACTGAGCCATCTCCCCGGCCCTTCTGGTGTGTTCTTCGTTGAGGAACACGATTAAGGCTAAGAGGCCCAGTCCCAAGTAGCAAGCCACTGGCCAACTGCTTCAGGAAGACCACTCTTGCCTCTGTGACGCCCGGTGAGGATGATCAAGATGGTGCCAGGAGTGATGCTAGCTCGAAGTTTCCGCACATGCTGACTGAAGGGTTTCTTGTCATGGCTCAAGAGATTTCAGGGTGCATCTTTAATAGGGCAGTATCTAGGAGTTTTTAGAAGCTTAACCACCCAGGTACCTCCATTCTTGTCCCCATTGACTGGTTTTGTGATTGTAGCAAGAATTTTCTCTTTCTTTTTCTTCTCAACCTTTGATTGAGCAGCAGTGTACTTTCCCTTGTACAAAGCCTTTCTGGAATACATAGCAGATTGGGAGTATCTACCAATTCTTCTAACCAGGACAGGATTTCAGCTGCAGTGGGGCTGCCTTTTCTTGAACTTTTTTGCCTTCATCTTACCCTTCTTACCAGCACCACTGACAGAAGACTTCTTGGCTTCGAGTTTCTTCGCTTTAGTGTCTGGCATCTGTTTTTTCACCCGCCGTTTTGCAAGATGGGAAAGAGGACTCTATATTTCACTTTTTGTTCATCCTTTGCTCTACCAGTTGGACATTTGGGTTGCTTTTTCAGGGGCTGGAGAGAGAGCTCAGCAGTCTAAGCACCTCCCTAGCAAGCCCAAGGTCACAAGTTCAATCCCTGGTACCACATTCCCTGTGGACCCTACAATCCTGGGCATGCCAGCCCCAAAACCAGGTGTGGTATCACAAGCCTGTAATCCCAGTGCTGGGAAGGCTGAGGCAGGAAGAGTCCAAACTGCATAGTGAGAGCCTGTATCAATAACTAACTAAATGAAATAGCTTTTCAGAATAATGCTGCTCTCAACATGAGCCTGCAAATGTTTTCTTTCAATTCTTTGGGTATATACTCAGAAATCAAATTGCTGGATTCTATGGTAGCTGTTTTTAATTTGCAAAATGGTGGTTGGCTTTGGCCATTAGTAACCAGGGTGGTTTGTTGTATGTGATGGACAACTGAAGCACTCCAGTGAGTCTTGGCATCTCTTAGAGGGAGGTGCTGTCATCATTCCCATTTTACAAGGGCTAGACTTTACTTATCCAACGTGTGCTTATTTATAGGCATGGGGCCTGGCTTTGAAACCATGAAGTCTGGTTCTTTAATGCAGTAGTCTTCAACCTTTTTGGTACAAAGGTCTGTTTTGTGGAAGACAGTTTTTCCACGCACCAGGGTCAGGCATGGGGGAGTGACTCCATGAGGACTGGAGGGAGTGTGCAGCCTAGATCCCTCACGCACACTTCACAGTAGGGTTTGCACTCCTCTGAGAACCTAAAGCCGCCGCTGATCTGATAGGAGGAGCTCAGGAGACCCTGCTGTAAACACAGATGGAGCTCCTCTCGCCAGCTACACACCTCCTGCTGTGCAGCCCGATATCTAACAGGGTGTAGACCAGTATGAGCAAGTGGCTTGGGACTTGGGGCCCTCTACTATAGCTCCCGGTATTACTATACAGAAAACCATGCTCAGCATTGTTTTTTCTGTGGTGGTCAGTATCAAGCAGAAACATCTGTAAACACAGCTATTGAAAGGATATCTGTCTATGATTAAGGTAATTCAAGGAAATACATTCTTCCAAACTTCAATGTCTCTGCATTGCATGATGGTCTCTGAGTTTGTCTCTGTGGTCACCCTGATGGTGGGGAGCGTGACACTCAGTGATCTCCGGATGTGTATTTACTGCATTGCAGGCCTGCTGGCTGGTGTTATGCAAGTTCTGACTAAGCCAAGGCCTTTGCTGGAGGGGACATAAAGGGTCTCCAAATCCATCCCAAGCCTCCCTGATGCACCAAGCCTGTGCTCTGGCTATGTAGTATAAATTCCCTTTGTCCTCCCGGGTGTGTGTGTGTGTGTGTGTGTGTGTGTGCGTGCATGCAGTACATCTGCCCAGAGGAGCTACATTTTCTGAACCCCTCTATGTCCTGCCTCCAGATCACTTTTGTGCAGGACAACAAGACTGTAGTAAATGTCCACAAAATGCCAGAGTCCTTTTCTACATACCAGTACCTTGATTTACAGTGTAGGCAAACTGGTGTCCTTTCTCCATCACAAGGAGTGCCTGCAACATAGCATTGTTATAGGATCAAAAAAATAAGGGCTATCCATAATTGCTTGCTGCTCCTGAAGTCATCCTTCTTGGTTCTTTCCTTTCTTTATTTCCTCCAAAATGCTTCTCCATTAAAAACCTTAGTATCACAATTATTGCAAGTGAAACTACTACTAATTCATATAATGGTCACATTGGGAGAGATCAATTTGGTTGGATTGGATGGAGTCTAATATGATTAAAGTTACAGAAGATATAAAGATCTTCTTTGGATTCCAAAGGTTTACCTGCTTACACATAAGATGCATGAGATGATTAGTAACAACATTATATTATTAGTAACAACATTATTATTATAAGCAAAGCTTTCAAGTTTTAGCTGAGAATGATCTAACAAAACACAAAGCAAACTCAGAAGCCAGGAGCAGGGAAGAGCAACTGTGGACCAAAAGAACAAGGCAGAGCAAGGGAATACAGCTTAACCTACCAGGCTGGATGTGCACCTGGATGGTTGATCAGTTGTATAGTTGTCTTAGTAACTTGTCTCTCATTGCTGAGACAAAATACCCAACACTCAAAGTTGAAGGGAGGGAAGGTTTATTTAGGTCACAGTCTGTAGAACTTTCAGCCCATAATTGGCTGCCTCCAAGGCAGAGTGGCACATGGCAGACAGGGAATGGATCATGGTGGCGGAAGACAGGAAGAGCAATGAGATGAGTGGGAGAGAGAGCAAGAGCGAGAGGGAGAGTGAGAGCTGGAGCAAGAGCAGGAGAGGTAGAGAGAGGGAGAGGGAGAGGGAGGGAGAGGGAGAGAAAGGGAGAGAGAGGGAGAGATAAGCAGAGAGGGAGGGAGGAAGGGAGAGAGAGGGAGACAGTGAGCAAGAGAGAGAGAGAAAGAGGGAGGGAGACAGAGAGAGACAGAGAGAGAGAGAGAGAGAGAGAGAGAGAGAGAGAGAGAGAGAGAGAGAGAGAGAACAACACAAGCCTCTTTCTGTCCCTTATATTACATCCAGTCTGTGGGGATTAGGGCAGTGCCAATCCAATCAGTGGACTGATTCAGTGATCACCCACTCTTAATTCCTGCACCCTCACCTCCAGCATTACACTATGAATCAATCACGCACTCCAGATTCAGAAAGCAAAATCCCCATGGAAAAACCCTATGACCACCTGAGGCTTTGAGGGGACATCTAGACACAAACCATCACAGCAGGGCATTTATCCCTTCTGCGTGAGCAGGGCCAGCCACGGTGCTAAGAGCTTCATCCACGGCAGGCTCATCCTGCCCTGGCCCATGGGCTACACGCGGCCCCGTGAGATTGTAAACTTTCAACATTATGATGTGATTTTTTAGAAAACAATTTATTTAAGACTCCATTGCACCAAGCTTGCACAGGAGACAACGGGACCCAGTTGTTGAGGGTGTTCCAAGCTGCTGTGCTGGGCAGAGCTGTGCGTGTCATGCGTCACGTGAGCTTGTGCAACTTGGCGAGGAAAACGCAGTGATGACTGGTGAAGTTATCTCCACTTCCTGCAGTTGTATGTGGCTGTGAAGATAGACTTTAGCCTTTCACAGACATCTATGTTTTGTTATTTAATTATTAAACTCGGGCTTGTGTTATTCCATAAGATAATTCAGTAAGTCAAAATATAAAAAGGGAAATTCTGTGACTTCTACACATGAACTGTATTATATATTTTACATGCAGCTTTAAACAATTCTTCTTTGCCCAGTGTGACTCAGGCAGGCCCAAAGTCAGGGCCCCATGGTCTAGAGCAGGCAGTGTTCCCCTCACAGCCTCTGTATGTGGTAAGCATCCGCAGTGGGCATGGCCTCTCTCACAGTGAGAATGCTTCCTGAAAACAGGTGAGCTTACCTTTTGTAATATATATATATATATATATATATATATATATATATATATATAAATTTAATATATGTTATAAGCTATGATATATCTTTAGTCTTAAATTTTAATGAGGGTACAATTAAAAATATGTCTCAAAAGAGTCCTTGGGATATAATAGTAAATAGTCTAAGAAATAATAGCCATCTGGTATTACTATGTTTATTAAATATATCTGAAACTGCCATTTGGGAGATTAAATAACTTGTCCAAGAATTTAATAAGATAAATTGGATGCAATGCAAAGGCTCTAACATGTGCATTTAACCTCCTGAACACATGCTTCCTGGTGACTGGAGTCCTTTCGCCCTCTGACCCTCCTGTCCTTTCCAGTGCTTCTCTGCCTCTTTTGCTCCTAAACTTTTTTTTCACCTTTCCTTTGGGTGGCCTGGCTCCTACCCTCCTGCTTTCCAATCTAGGAACTTAGACCCCATGTACTTAACTTGCTGTTTAGCAGAACAGTGTTCCAGGAGAAATTTTTGCTCTTTGACATGGATAAAACCCTGGGCACAATCGCTAGTACCAGACCAGACCAGACCAGACCAGACCAGACCAGACCAGACCAAAAAGATGCTTTTAGGGTGGAGGAAGGGGTGGTACAGAGGAATTTCCAGAGGCCTGCTCTGTCTCAGTGGGATTTCAGCACCCCCAGGCCAGTGGGAAGCTAACTAGTCTTCAGGCTTTGCAGATGCAGGCAAATCATAGGGAGAGGCCAACCCTATCTCCGCAGGGGCCGCATGTGCTCCCGCTCTTCATCTGCCTCTATTCTAGGCTCCCCTGCTGTTATTCTATACCCTGGGCTCCACACCTGAGTTTCTCTCCTAGCAATTCTAAGAAAATGCAATCCTGGAAACACATTTTGTAGTAAACAGAGGCAGCCATGAGAAACACTTTGCTGTTGTTTTCAAAGGTTGTTATTTTGAAAGAGCTTAAAAGAGGCTCAGCTTTTTAACAAAGATTTTGAGGACTAATTTATCAGGAATAAGTGGATTCCTTTCTCTGCTTTGTATAGGGCCTGTGGAAGATGAAGAGTATAAGCAATAATGGCACATCATCAAGTTTACATTGAAATAACTTTGCCAAGTACCCTGGTATTTCCTACCTCGCCATCAGCCTTCACGTTCTCCTCTCAAGGCGGCTACATCTCAGCTCTGCTCCAGCACAGAAAGGGTAGTGTCCCTCGCTTCTCCAGGGAGCAGCATGATGTGACCTCTGGGCAGTCCCTTCAGGGATACCGGGGATCAGTCAGTCACTCAACTGCCGGTACCCCTGACTTTCTAGGGAAAACCCAAAAGCTGTTCAGAGCTCCTTTTAAAAGGAAAGAAAGATTACCCTACCAATTTCATTTTCCAGATGTGTGTGTGTGTGTGTGTGTGTGTGTGTGAAGTGATCAAATACACTTACATTGGATGCCTGTGAAAGCCAGGATGGTTTTCTTAGGCCTGTATATAAATAGGTATCTCTGTAATGGATAAACTCCTGTGCCTCAGTTTCACCAACTTTGAAGTGGGAATCCTAAGAATCCTAGCTATACTGATGCTGGCTGATTTGAATGAGAAATTTATTTTGTCACACATTCACATGTTTGGAGGTTAAAAGTCTGAGATTACAGGGTTCTAGTTTGCTGGCAATTTTTGATGCTCCAAGTTTCTCTTTTGTTCCCCTATTACCTCATTTCTCTATTGATTGATTGATTCGGTACTCATGATTGACTGCAAGGCCTTCACACCAAGCTAGATCCCCAGCCCCTTAATTCTGAAACAGGGTCTTGCTAAGTGGCTTAGGCTGGGCTCCTCTGACTTGGCTTCCCATGGTGCTGGGATGGCAGGCATAGGCCACATGCCTGGTTTTGTTTCCCCTTTCTATAAAGATAGCAGTCAGACTGGCATTGGGATGGGTGCTCCTCCAGTATGACCTCATGTTCATCAATTGATGAGATATGCAGGAACCTTTTTCCAAACAAAAACACATTCTGGGGTCCTCTGGTTTAGAATTTCAACCCAAGACTATAGAGAGGATATAATTCAATCCATGACACTACCTCTTATGGTCGAGGTTGTCTTAAATGAGTACACCAAGAGCTGTTTGAAGGTTTGCTCTTCCTATCATTGGTGAATAGATGTTTTAAAGGATAATAATATAGACTCTGTCTGTCATTCCCTCTTCTAATCTTCATAGAAACTTCCCAAGTGTGTTCTGTATCTCCAGTGTCTCCAACTTGTAAGTCTATAAATTGAAGCTCACAGAGGTGAAATGATTTTGGGATGGTCGAGGCGTCACTACTTATTTGTGATTATAAACAAAAATATACTCTTAACCTGATTGTGTAATTCCTTGAATAATGGGACAACATTTAAAAATCCATAATTCATTCTGTTAGTTTTTGTATGTGCAATTTTCTGTATCATGTATTGAGTTTGTATACTCAAGATGTGCTATAATTTTTTAGACAGGAAGCTCATCTTTTTTTTGCATAAAATCTGTTAAACAGACATCATTTTGAGCTTGTCAAAATTTTTTTTGGAAGAATTTCAGATTCCTGATTTAGTACTTTGTCAGGGAACAGTGCCCTGTATTAGTTACTTTTCCATCGCAGGGATGAAGTACCTGACACCACAATGGAAAGGAGGAAAGCTTCACTGTTGTTCATAGTTTCAGCCCATGACTGGCCCATTTCAAGGCAGACACGGCATGGCAGAGGGGAGCTGCAGAGGAAAGCTGCTCACGTCGTGGTGGCCAGGAAGCAGAGTAAAT
Organism: Octodon degus; assembly: GCF_000260255.1. Classification (NCBI taxonomy): domain Eukaryota; kingdom Metazoa; phylum Chordata; class Mammalia; order Rodentia; family Octodontidae; genus Octodon; species Octodon degus. The sequence continues at coordinate 1,837,715 of NW_004524743.1, forward strand.
AGCCAGGGATAAGAATATAAGCTTCTAGGTTATACCCCCATTAACTAACTCCAGCCTCAGCCCACCTCCTAACAGTGCATCCAAACAGGAGGATCACTGCAGTAATGACTGTCACAGCTCCCAGATCTCATCACCATCCAAAAACCTCATCTCTGAACCCAGGAGCCTCTGGGAGGACCTTCTGGATCTAAACCATAACCATGCCTGATCCCATGCTAGGAATCTGCAGACCAATAAGAATTGCCTACTATCTTCTAAAACTTTGGAGTTGGATCAGGAGTACCCTGAGGAGAGGTCTCAGGCTAGGCTGGCCTCCACGAGAAGCTTAGAAGCAAGTGGGCATAGAGAGGCCAGAGCAAGGAGGAGGCAGGTTCATGGTATCTGGGGAGGGGTATAGAGGGCCTTACATAGAATCATTGAATTGCTTCTGATATTATTATTTTGAGGAGGAGATTATTTTCCGTGCAGTAGGAGAAGAGGAGGCCCCACTTAAGAGTCATTGAAAGAACCATTCAAAAGCTAAAAGGTTTGAGACATACTAATCAGTCTGTCAATTCCTACCTGCCACGTCCAGATAGCTGTTGAGACTCCAGAGAGAGAGAGCAGTGGAGGATGAAGAGAAAAAAGAGTCAAGATACAGAAAACTGAGGTCAGGTGGAGACTACTGTCCTGGTGGGAGAGAAAGAACCACCGAGGAATTGCAGCATGTTTGTTTATACACTCAGGAGGTTGTGTAGATTGAAACCCTTCTGCCTAACAACTGTTCACCTGACTTACCTCAGGCACCTCTCATTCTCCAGAGCAGTTGTTCACACCCAGCTCCCCTGAGACACTCCGTGTTCTTGGGGCTCCCTTGCTTTAGCCCCGCACATGTGACAGATCTCCAGCTTCAGCCGCTCTCTACACCTATCTTCCATAAATACAGTAGAAGTTAATTGATTAGCATAGGCTAAGAGCTAATAATATAATTTCTGTACATAGAGGTGGAAAACTAGTTGTTTTCTCTTAGGACCATCTCCCATGGCAATCCCAACTAGACTAGAAGGAGCTATAGGAAACTCATCCACTTACCCACTAGAATGTTAGAAAACTTTGTTGAGCACTTATGTGGAAAAAGGGAATATGGCTTGGTCCTTTGTGCAGAAGAGCACGGCATTGAGGAGGAGACGATATATCCTCCAAGCTTTCCACTTGTCTACATATGAAATGCTTCCTGCTTTTGAGGGAATTATGTTGACGTGGATTAATAATAATGGAATTATACTAATTTGCATTTGTAGTATGCTTTTATCTTTTCAAAGTGCTTTCCATACTGTTTCGCCTGTCAGACTATTGAGAAACCTGCATGTGGACGGAGGTGGGGTGAGACTGCGGCTGACACAAGCCTCCCGGGAGCCTGACCTGGCTGCTACTTTGGAAAGCAGTGGCTGTCCCCTTGTAGCTCCTGCCCAGCCTGTGCCTTCTACCTTCATCTCCAGTCTGCACACTGTGCTGCCTTTGTTTTGGTCTTCCTTGCTGTTGCCGTGGAGTCTCCACATATCCCACTGTGCTCTTTGGAGCAAAGCTATTACAGAAATCTAATAAATAATAAATTTAATCGCTCAGACAGATCAATAAAATGTATGATAAGAAGAGACCATTATGGAGCATGAAAAATGCACAATAGTATACCCTCAGCATGGAACAGCTTTCAGCCAGGAGAAGCTGTGCGTCTGGAGACGCCAGCACACAGCTGGCCTTCTTGGGGTGTGCTAAGGCTTTGCTTGTTCATACATACACAGATTTCTGCTGAAGGTTTGTTCTCTGCCAGGTCCAGTCCTGGGCACTGGACAGAGACTTCCTGTATTCTGGAGCTCAACAACTCAGCCAAGGAGATGGATGACACAGTGTAGCTAATTGTAATTCAATGTTGTTGCTTTGTGGGCATTAGACAAAGAGCTTAGGGAGATCAGAACAGTAAGAAAGAGCTATTGAGAAAACGCAGGAAAGCTTTCACTACAGTGACTGCTGTGGACTTCAACTGTGAAGGATGGGTTGGGTTACTTAGGTGGAAGAGGTGCGGTATGGGTGAGAGTATCTTCCACAGGCAGGAAACAGCATGTGCCAGTGGACCTGAATTGTACCTGCCATGAATGCACCTGGGGATCATTCGGTCCAGACATCTTTTTCAGCTATTTTAAGTCTTTTCAATCTGGGACAGTTTAGATAACTAAACCCTATGACTTTCCCTTCCCACAAAGCCTGCTTCCACATCTCAGATTTTCACTGTGGAAAATGATGAGAAATGAACACAAAAGAAAAAGGTTCTGGGTTCCAATGTCATGGGGCACCTGTGGTCTGGAAGTCTCAAGCCCAGAGCCCCAAGGCTCTGTCCTTCTGACGTCACCGGCACATGAGGTCACTTCCTAGAGGGAAGACTCTGGATATCCAGATTTATTCGCACGCTGGCCACAGGGAAGCACAATTCACAGAAGGGACGTGTGGATCAGTGGTGTTCTGCTGCCTTCCCAGTCTGTGTCCCATAGCAACCTCCAGGAACTCCACTAGTCAGTGGGAGCATGTGTTCCACGGAGGAGGAAGGGAGATGTAGGCAGAGGAGCTTGGAATTTTCTTGTAAAAAAACTGACTTCGAACTATAACTTAGCTATACAATCTGATACAGGACTGACGTGGTATGGATCAAAACCAAACACCAACAAACAAGAGTCCCGTGCTAATAAGAGGTCCTTCCATCGCCACCTTTAATCTTTCTTCTAAATTCCCTTCCCCCTTTTGGTTCTTTATTTCTACCTGCCACAGATTTACCCCCCAGCTTGTTTTGCCTTTCCCCACAAGGTAGCCTTTGATTAATTCATTCAGGGGAGAACACAGACACTTTTGCATCAGAAATGAGTTCTAATCTAGGAACAGCTGCTAGCCTAGCTACACAGGAAGGTTACTTAACCTCTCTGGGGCCTGGTGGCCTTAAACAGATATTGATGATTAAACTTATTTCTTTAGATTTCTGGGATGATTAAATAAGGTAACTCATGTTATACCTGGTTTATTGTCTTAGAGTCTAGGAATTCAATACGTAATAGATATATTTTTTTACACTGTTAATTTTTTAGTAATTGGCATGCTATGCTGCCGAGGGCATTAAACTGAGAGACCAGTTCTGATGTATGTCCACAGGCTTTCCCTTTTTTTGTCCTTTACTAGTTTTAGTTTTTTGTCCTTTACTAGTTTTAGTTTTTCTTTTTTTCAGTTTTATTACAGGGCCTAAAAGGTCTCACTACACAGATCGGACTCCTAGTGATCCTCCTGTTTTCAGCCTCCCAAGCGCAGGGATCACAGGCGTGTGCCACCACCAGTCTCAGTCACCGTCTCTGCGCCCCGGGGTTGGGGCCGGGGCTGGCATGTGTTTTTCTTTTGAACATTGAGAAAATTGTACTCTTCAGATTCCTATGAGAAGTAATTGGAAAAACACATATGAAATACTTTAACATGGTATTTGACTGAAAAAGTACTTTAAAATGTTAACTGCTGCTCCTCTCGCAGGCCTATAAAAAGTTTCTAATTTATTTTTTCCCAGTGATTCTGTGTGTGTTCTTGGAGGATGGTATCTAGTCGGTGCTGAGCACAGCTGTTGGTGTCCACGTAATCCATGCTCTTATTCCTCTCTCACCTAGACATCTTCGCTCCCTTTCTCGGCCTTTTTGTAGATCAGCATGTTCACCGGCCAAGTGTTCATCGGTGGAAATTAAGCCCGAGTGGTGCGTGCCGCCTCCGGGCCTGCGCAGTAACTTCCCGCCCGCGTTCCCAGGCACTCTTCTTCCTTGTGGCAGCTGCGACGACCGCTGGTGGCATCTAGCAACCTGAGCTGGCCCTTAGCCCAGTCCCCTCTGCCACCCCTGACCTAGGAACCGTGTGCACACACACAAATGGACATGGAACTTTGGAAATACAATTTGTTATACACTGTTTACTTAGAGCCAGTTTATCCTGCCTTAATAGGCTTTCTACCATCTTCTTTTTTACTGCCGTAATGGGGATCAAACTTGGGACCTTGCGCTTGCCAAACAGGTGCTTATGCTGCTGAGCTAGCTCCCTGGCCCACAAGATATCTACAAAAAGCCAAACTCTGAAGTTCTTTTGAAAAAACACCAAGCTTAAAAGGTGAACTAGATTTAAGATGATTGTACACTTAATAGCTAGGTGACCATTTAATTTACTTAGTCAAACTTGTCCTTATTGAAAAGAAAATGTGGGGGACCACCCGCTCGGGGCCCCCTCCTGTCCCTCTCTCGGACAGGAGCTTTCTTTCCCTCAATGAATATATTCTGCTCATTAAAAAAGAAGAGAAAAGAGAAAATGCTAGGGCTGGCCAAATAGCTTGGCGGATTAAAGCACCTGCAATCAGGTGTGGGGGCTGGAGGTTCAATCCCCAGGTCTGCTGTGCTGGCCCCGCCCCCAGAGCACACTGAGAAGGCAGTTGAGACTGGACGTGGTGGCCCACGTCACAGGCGAATCACTATGAGTCTGATCTAGTAGTGAGATCCTGGAACCCTGTAGACTCCTCCCTAAAAAAAAAAAAAAAAAAAAAAAAAAAAAGCTGTATCCTATGTAAGTTTGAAATATGTAACTTTTAGGCCTTCAATAACTCACCAGCAAGATGTGTCATTCAGTTATAAACATTAATTAGGATGATGCAGCATACTTTTAAGTTTGTAGAGCTCTAGAGAGTTTGTCATCCAGAGTGGCAGCCATTAGTCCTTTGTCTGAAGAGCAGCTGGCAAAATTTTTTTCTCATTCTGTACGTTGACTTTTCACTCTACTGATTGATTTTTTTGCTGTGTGGAAGCTTTTTAGTCCGATATAATCTCATTTATTGATTCTTCCTGTTATTTCTTGTGCAATTGAGGTTTTGTGCAGAAAATCCTTTCCTACACCTATCTTTTCAACTGGTTTACCCATTTGGCCTTGGGAAAGTTTCATATTTCTGTTGAGATTTTCTTTTTTCTGTTTTTTGGTCTTTTTGAATCAGAGTTTCATTATGCATTTCAGACTGGCCTCAAACTCCTAGTGGTCCTCCTGCCTCGACCTCCCAAGTGCTGACATTACAGCAGTGTGCCTATTTAGATCTTTGATCCATTTTGATTTTAATTTAGTACATGGTCAGAAATAAGGATACAGTTTCAATCTGTCGTGCAGATAAGCAATGTTCCCAGCACTACTTGTTGGATGGGCTCTTCTCCCTCCAACGTAGTCTTTTGGCCTCTTTGTCAAAGATCAAACAGTGATGTGTCTGGGAGGTCCCTGTACCCTCAGTTCTGTTCCACTGATGCACAGATTGGTACCACATTTGGCTCAGTACTATGCCACTTTCACCACTGTTGATTTGTAGTGTAGCTTGATAGCAGGTATTGCTCTCCCTCCTTTGTTTTTATTGCTCCAGATTGCTTTTGCTATTCTGGGTCTTTTCTGGTTCCATATGAAGTTTAGGATTTTTTTTTTCTGGATCTGTAAAGTGTACTGTTGTTATTTTTAGATTCCATTCAAGCTATGTAACAGTTTTGGGCATATGGCCATCTTGACAATATTGACTCTGCTTATGCAGGAGCAGGAAACTGCTTCTCAACTTTCTGTTGTCCTCTTCAGTCTCCTTTTTCAGAATGTGCTAGTTTTCTTTGTAGTCTTTCATTTTCTTGGTTAGGCTAATTCCTAGGTCTTCCATTTTTCTTTAAAAAAAATGGTAGCCATTATACAGGATATTCCTATTGAGTAGATAAACTGTGGTATTGGTATTCTGAATTGAGATACCGGGTAAGGGCTCACATTGAGTTTCATAGGCTTTGTACACCAAAAACAGATCTTGAATGGCACATTACATTTTTATCATGTTGCTTTACACATGTTGAAATGAAAACAGTTTGGATGCAGTAGATTAAACAAAATATATTGTTCAATGAATCCTCATTTTTAGTTTTGACTACCAAAAATTTAATATTTATATTTATAGCTCAGGTTACATTTCCACTAAACAGCCCTGCTGTAGGCATTAAAGTGTCACTATTTAGTGCAAGCAGACGTCCTATAATACCTTTGAACTTGGGATCTGAGTAGTGGAAATGGCAAAACAAGATTTCTTTAAATGGTAGTGTTGGCTTTTTATCTCCAAGGGCTGTTATTGGGACTGAAGACCTTGAATAGAGTCTGGTACAGAAAAGTTGGTGGGCAGAGGGAGCCATGTTATGGTAACGCCCTGCCCTTTCTTCCAAAAGCAGCTCCTACAATCACAGGCTACACTGGCTTTGAATTTTCTCATTAAGGAAAACATTCCTTTGTTTCCTCTTTGCAAAAACCCTTTCTAAAGTATTTGCAGTATCAAAGCTGAGCCTGTTTTTGTTCTCCTTTACAGCCTTTTTAATGTCACCATCTCCCTGAGTGTGCCGTGTTAACAGCTAACCTCTCTGTGGTTCTAATCTAGGAAAACAGAGCAATTAGCTTCTTTGGTATTAGGGAAATGCGTTTCAAGTCTAGCGGTTTCTACTTACAGACCTTTGCTTAGCTAATGTTTTTCTTTAATCAAATCACTGCCCCTTTGCTTCTAAAGGAGGGGGGAGGAACCAAAGGGCTATTATCTGAAATTGAAAAGTGCGTTATTTTTCTTTGTTCTTGGTTGAAGATCCATAATTTTGACCGCCTGCATGGAGCATGTGTTTTTCAATACTGCTTTCTCAGAGCCTAACACTTGTTTTTCTCTCTTCTCTTGTTCCTTCCTCATGTCTTCCCTTGTCATCTTCTCTTCCTCCTCCCTCTTTCCCCTTCCTTTATTCTCTTTCATTCCCTCTTTTTCTTTTTATCTCTTTCTGCTTTCCCCTTTTTCTATCACAAAGAGGAGGGCGGAAACAAGAGAACGCATTAGGGAGATGGAGCAAGTGTTGCGTTTGAGGCCAGCTGGAAGCCAGTAGTTCCTAACAATTCTTAAGTACTGACTTCTTTTGATGTGGCTCTCAGGATTCTTTTGAGACCAGTGTTCCTCCTTACTTCCTGGTAAGAGACTGTGTTCTCACATAAGGTGACATAGAGAAAGGCAGGGGTAAATTCACAAGCTGCTTTCTTTCTGTTGAAGTAGGTTTGTTCAGCTATAAGTCACTTACCATAAAATCCACCAGTTTAAAGTATGCTTGGGGTTTTAGTATGCTCAGTTGTGCAATCATCCCTACTATTTAAATTGTTGTACTTCTCTAACCCTCTTTACATTAAGCACCTATTAGCAATTATTTTCCATTTTCCTCAACTCATGGCAATTAATAATCTGCTTTCTGATTCTATGGATTTAACTATTCTGGACATTTTCCATGAGTGGTATCACAGAAATTATGCTCTTTTGTGACTATGTTCTTTTACAGAGTGTGTTTTGAGATTTATTCATATTGTAATTTGCATCAGTACCTCATTACTTTATTGCCAAATATAATCCCTTTTATGAATTCACCATCTTTGTTTATCCATTTGTCATTTGTAGCCACTTTTAGGAAATTACTAATAATGTTGCTGTGAACATTCATGTACTTTTTTGTGGGCGTACGTTTCTAGTTCCCCTGGGTGTCTACATAGGACTAGAGTGCTACATCATATTATAACTCTATGTTTAATTGCCAAATTGTTTTCAAAAATGACTGAATCATTGTACAGTTTTATCAGAAATGTGTGAAGCACACCATTTCTGTACATCTTCATCAAAGCTCCGTATTATCTATCCTTTCACTTTAGTCATCCCAGTAAGTGTGAAATGGTATCATGAGAGTTTGCTTTATATTTTTCTGTTAATCAGTGATGTTGGACATCTTTGCAGGTGTTCATTAGACAGTTTTATATTTTTAAAGGAAATGCCTGTTCAAATCTTTTGACCATTTTTAAAAGTCGAGGTTTTTGTTGTTGTTGCTGCTACATTGTAAGAGCAGTCTATACATTCTCATACAAGTTCCTGACGCTGTAAGATTGGCTGGCATTCCCTCCTGCCCTTGGAGCTGTCTTTCCACTTTCTGTAGGATGTCATCTTACACACGGCATGTTTAAGTTTGGTTTCAGGCTTCATTTGTGGTCTTTTGCTTTCCTTTGCTGTGACATCTAAGGGCACTCAAATCATGGCCTAAGTCAGAGAAGCCTCTTGTTTTTAATAATGGAGATGTACAGAGACGGTGGTTTGTAATTTCTAACCAGCTTGTGTTGTGCCTCAGTGGCTTCCATACCAAGGTTTTGCTGCACTATCAAAGAAGTGCGAAAATTTATTTTCCTAGCCGGCCGGTGGTGTGAGGATGGCACAGCCGCAGGCATTTGGACACTGTGGCAATTGCTTTAATTGGACATTCCTCACCCCTCTCATCTCACTTGTTAATGGCTTTTTAAGTGAGACGCACCAGCCAAGTGAATTAGACTGCTTGGCAAGTCAGTTCCTGCTCACTTGGAAGTGTTAATCCATGGAAAATAAGCAGAGTCCTTCGGCCAGGAGGAAACCTGAATTTCATTTGCAGAGGTGAAATGAAAAGAGCTGTTTGTCTCTTTCCAGTGCTCCAGTTTCCAGGTGTGCGTTCATGGGCTGTGTGGAAAGAAATCTTCTCATCTCTGTGTTCTGCCTAACTCTCACTAATTCATTTATTTTTGTTTTTAATCTTTGCATCACTAGGGAATGAACTCAGGGCCTTGTGCATGCTAGGCAAAAGACCTACCCGAGCACCCCTCCCATGCATGCATCTTCATTTCAACCTTCCTTCATTCATTAGTGCTCACTGCCTGCTTCAAGGCTCTCCAGGGAGGTCTGCTGTGGCACCTGCCTGAGAGCTTCTCCTTGCTGGAAACAATAGAAAATATGCTAAGGAAACAATGAGAATTTGCTAACAATGTGAGATCATTTCCACCCTCTTCCCTCTTGGGTGTACCTTGCTGTTCACTACTCTACTCAAATTTTCTCTCCAAGAATGACAGTCCTCAATAACCAGTGAGTTGTCAGATTTGATGGTTGTCCAAATCTGTGTTGATAGCCTTGGCCTTTCTTCTGACCTCTGCCCTGACTTTCTATTGGCCTGGTTCACTTCTTTACCCAGAAAGTCTAGAAACACACATTTCACACATCTGAATTGAACTCCTTTCCTCCCTTCTTCCTCACTTCTTCTGGCCTCATCAATCTGTTCCCTTCCTCTGGTCATGGCAAAGCCACCTGCCCCAACTGCAGTCCCTCCCACTGTACCCTCACAGCAGTTCTGCTTTCTGTGATTTTCTTCCCCTTCCTACTGCCATACTTCAGATTGCTCCTCTTTCTTGAATATTGTGATACAGGGCTTCTCCTCATCCAGTTTCTCCCCTGATCATTTGTCTGCATTTCTGACAGCAGTTTAAAAAAAAAAAAAAAAACAAGACCCTCATCCCGCCGGTCTTTGCTCACGGATCTTTGCTACTCTTCAGTATCTGCAGAGTGTGCTCTGATCTTTGTGGACCTCGTGTAAATGTACCAACTCTTGTCTCAACTTCTCTTCCTTGTCATTTTCTTACTTAACTCTAAACTCCTCGAGCTCTCTTCTCATGGTGTGGTCTGTGCATCCGTTGTCAAATTTTTTTTTCCTCTGCTGAGAGTATCCTTTTTCTTCCATGTTTAGTAAGTTTCTGGGTCCAAAGTGAACTTGAATAGCTTCCTTGAGTTCCACACATACACTTCAGTTACGATTCATGTCATATTTTCCATTTTTTTTTCTGGAATGTTTTCTAAGTTTTTCCGGAAAACCTGGCGCAGGCCAGTTTTTCTCCTGCTCCAGTCCCTTACTCTGTCCTGTGACCTTGAATTTCTCCATTGCATGTTCTTCCCTGCTCAATCTCTTCCTGACTCAAATCTCTACCCTTAAACACAGCTTTTCCTAGCTAAGCAGTGATGTGTTGTATGAGCACCTAGCTTTGCGCCTCACTCAAAGAGAGGTTCCAGCAAGGGCCTAAGGGATGAATGTACTGAATGAGAGAAATATAATTACAACCACTTTTCTCATTCACTGAGAGGCAGTATATCCAAATTTCAAATGAGTCTCCATTATGGTATAAGTGATTTTCATGTGAGAACCTATTGCTGCCAATAGTAAAGGGGCTTTTTGGGGACAGAAATCAGAAGAATGAAATGTGAGGAACTTGGTGCTGTTGGGTTACCATGGAGGGCAAGACCAAGCCTGGGGTGACTCATCTGATCCTGTGCATGGTACTGGACGAGACAGGTGGCTTTGGAATGTGGTAGTTCCATGGCCACTGGCCTAGAGGCCTCATTTAGTGTCGTGTGCTGAGCTTATCCAGGCCTTAGCATCCACTGCGTGGTGTAAACTCAACATTTCCTAGAGGAATTAAGAGGGTAACATATGTTGCCTTTATCCAAGTCATCGCATGGGTCAAGTGTATGTTTATCAAGTGGAAGCTTATCTATCTGTCCATCTATCTAAAGCATACATATAATATGTGTAAGTATAAGTATATATGTATGTATAATTTACCTAGTTTGGAAAAAATCAGATTATTTATAAAACATCTAAGCAGTTTCCTTGTTCATGGTCTTTTTTCTTTATTTTTGGGCCAGGGACTGGGCTTTTATTCCTGAATGCCTCTACAGTAGTGCTGAGAAAGACATGTTATTAAAGTCAGTGAATTGAAATTGCACAAAGTGAAATTCTCCCTTGAATTTATCCTTGGGGGCATTTAAATAGCACTGTCCAAGGCTGTAAACACAGTTGAGAAATGTTGTTACTGCTTTTAAGGGTCTCTTTTCTGTAATATTAAGACATCTTGATTTAATTGGTAAGCTGTTCTGTGATAACGTTCAACTTAAATGAGGTTTGTGGAGTGGAGAATCATAGGGCAATCTCTCATGGAGCAAAGATTGCTATGAAATCTACCTTATTGCCGTGTGTCAGAAATTAAATCACTGTCTATTGTCATGAACTGATCGATCAGCTTCTCTTTTTGATGGTCTAAATGCTAGAGTGGGAGGTAGAAAAAATGAGAGTATAAAATAGAATTTTACCACTTCTGTGTTGTGCTGTTTACTTTATGGTATTGAAAGTGTTTTGGAACCTAGTACTAGAATATCAGTCAGTATTTTTATAAAAAACAAACCATATAGACATGCATATACACTGGAAAAGAGTAGAAATCTGAAGGAATTATAGAGAAAAGTATTATTTTGTCTTTAAAAATGTCCCAGGAGTGGCCGGGGAGATGGCTCAGTGGAATAAGTGCTTGCCTGGCAAGCGTAGGGACCCCAGTTCAATCCCCAGTTCCGAAAAAAAAAAAAAGTCAGCAAAAATGTCCCAGGACCCTTAGGATTCTATGATAGAATTACTTGCAACTTACACATGTTCTTGAGTCATTTTTCCACTAGCAAATGAGGCCCAGAGCATTTACCTTGTCTGAAGAGGAAGTGGAATAAGTGTTTGCTGAGTTACCTGGAGTCAAGAAAAACTGCTGTGACTTGTCTTGCCTTACACAAAAGTGGAGGAGTTCATTTGAACCCGCAGCTTTTTACTGTTAAAGTTGCACATGAACCCAAAGTGGGGCGGAGCCAAAGATTTTTGAGATTGATTATGATCAGCATACTAGGTCTGGGACCTGTTGTAGAGCATCAGATTTCGTAGGATATTGCAGAACGTGGATAGATTGTATGTTGTATTCTGTCAAATTACAGCATTCTTTCATTCTGCTTTCTTATGGGTTCATTTGAGTTATGCTTGCCAGGGAAAAATCATTCATGCGATTCCATTAACACCGCTTACCATTGTGCCATAAGGCTAACTATAAACTTGGCTCAACGCCATGCAAAACAGGGGAACCAGGTGGCCTAACCAGGCATCTTTTAACACAGGTAATTGTTTTTGCAGAGCGCTCTGGCATTCTTAGCTTCCTGCATTCTAGCAGGTAACATGTTGTTGAATACAGTCAGTTCCCAGTGCACTGACGCACAACTTCCAGCAGGATTCTGTGGGAGGAACAAGCACGAAGCGCCAATCTTGGGACCCTTCACGGAATGTCAGAGCCCATTGAAGGTTGGTCAGCAGTTAAGAGGGAGATGATGGCAAATGAGGCAGAAGCCCCCAGTGGATGGAGTAATGGCCTGGAAGGGCTCTAAAGTCTAATAATGTTTTCTATGATCTTAGCAAATGGCTGCTTCTCTGCTACTGCAGATGGATGGAATCATGAAAATGCTCCTGCAGTATCCTGAAGCCATAAAATGCTATGGAGATGCTAAATATATGCCATTGAGCATGCGATTTTCCTGTGTTCTTAGGACAGTTGCTGTTTCTAGACCTAAGTGGATCAGAGGAGAGCAGTGCTCTAATGCCCTAAGACCAAAGCCCGTGTTGAACTGGACAGTGGTGTGCTTAGCTGCAGTGAGGGGACCTGCGTGCAACTGGTGACTTGCCCTTCATCAGGATTTCGAAGCTGGCTCATGCCATGTTCTTGATTTTTCTCCCCTATTCAGTGTGTTAGAAGTCTCTTTTATAACAGGAGAAAATTATAATTATCTTCTTCTCATTTTGTTTCCATTTGGTAAGCAATGGGCAGAGTTTATGTTGGATGGAATTTCAAAGGCTATTTTTGTGGAAAATCATCCCTTCTTGACAAAGGCAAATGGCAGAGGAGAGAAAATAGCTGGCTTTTATTTTGCCAGGTTCGCCCTTCTGCAAAGACTAAATTCACAGCCGTCCTAGAGACTCAGAGATAATGATTATGACCACTCGCTGCCTATGACTTACAGGCCCAAAACTGACCTGAATCTTACGTTAAGCTTACCTTGCCTGACAGTGTGTCAAAAACATTTCAACACCTTGAGTTTAAAGACATAGTTGGCTTTTATTAGAGATTCATGAATCCAGCAGCACTCTGTCCATGAAATGAAAAGGTGCTCCAGTGGGCACGGCTGGAAAATGGGCTACCGAGGGTGGTTTGAGCAGGAACAAGGAAATAACGCGGTACAAAAGCAGGAGCGGGCAGCATCGTGTTACTGCAGGTTGCCTTTCTGTGTGCCGAGTAAAGTGTGCGTGTGTGTATGTGTGTGTGGCGGGGGTTCATTGTCAACGCTGGCTCAGGCGGACAGACCCCTTTAGACTAGCTGCAGTGAGTCAGATTTTTTGGAAAGCTGGCCTGTTTATGAGTTCAGGGTCATTGTGTGATGGCCAGCGTGAGTGACTCCACTCTGCTGAGATCTGACCTGCTGAGGTCTAGTGTTAGAATTTGGTCCAAGCCAATGGCGTCCCAGGACTTTATTGAACGCATGCTGCCTACTGCTTGTGTTAATGTCATCACTGTGCTCCCATAAGCCACAGTCTTATGTGCTGATGAGAAATGCAAAGTGCACTTAATACAGGGTTGGTATGAACAAGTTACAGTAAAACAATACATTGTGCAGAAAGCACAGAGTACACTGGAGTCATCTGCGTGGCAATTTTACAATGTTTTCTCTTTTGTGTTATCTGTGTCATAGTACTTTTCCATCAATAAAATAAAATAAGAGAATCAGTTCAAATCCTTGCTTGTAGAGACAGATAAAATGCGATTGGGAATAAACCTGGTAAAAGTAGTAGACTGGCCTTGCAAGGGTAAACTCAGCCAGCATGGGTTTTTTGTTCAGCTGGTCCAAATTTAAATTTCAGGGCATCTAAGAAGGCTTCAGATGTGCTTTGCTTCCATCCCCCTGTCTTGTTAGTGCCTCGTTCTCTGTTTTTGCCCACCCAGTCCTAGAAGGATCTTACATGTACGACCTCTACTTTAAAGTTTTGTTTCTATCTTAAAGCTGTGGCTGCTTAGACTGCAGAGCTAATTTCGAAGTAGGGCAAGAGAGAATTTCAGTGCCAGAAGAATAATTAGAAACTAGAAGAATAAAAGAAAAGGACAAAAGAAGAAGGTAACAGAAAGGGCAAGAAATAAAAATATAAGGACACTATCAAAAAGGTCAAATATTTTCTTGACAGTGAGAATGTCTGCAGTGGAAGTGGAAAAACAAAGTATTGTGATATCAGGCCATAGTGAAATTAAAGAACTTTTAAAAAACATGCTCAATAGCTACACCCATTAAAGTACACTTAGGAAAAGCTGTGAAGGAGGAATGTCAAACAGCAAAAATGAATCCATGTAATACTTTAATAATAAAAATTAGGTACTTTAAACTAGTTTAAAATATGGTTCTACTTTGTGTATATTTGTCCTGTTTGATTTATCGTACCAATATTAAATTGCCTTTGTAATTTAACAAAGAAGGAAGGTAATGGCTGTCTCTCCTGTGGATTCTACTGTTTTGGAAGAACCATTACTAAATATATTGCAAATCGGGCAGTTTTCAAAATTGTAGTAATTTTAGAAGACAATCTTTGTGTAAAAGAAGGCCAGGTATTTGGAATATTCCTTGATCATAACAAAAAGGTACCAAAACACAGAGACAGCAAGAGACCTCATTATGAGTGCAAAGAATAGTAATGGAAATAAAAGTGAATTACTGGCACAAGTGGCTCGCCAACAGGTAGGTGTATGCTAAAGTGGTGTCCTGCTGCTTCTAGGAGTTTAAGTTGTATCAACTAAATGCAAAATCCAAGCCAGTTTCCTAAAGGAAAGTTCGGAGGACAAGAATATATATTTAGGATAGAAGTTTCCTCTTTTTATTTTTTTTTAAGGTAAGATTTGTATATCTCTTTTGGTGTTTATTATTACTTTGTAAGATGGCAGTGGGAATTGCAAAAAAAAAGTGGTGTGTTTGGAGTACCTAAAGTTTGGAGCACGTAAACTTACTTGATATTAAAAAGAAAATTGTTAGGACACTTGAGAAAACAAGGGCTATGTAAGTTACAAACAGGATGCAGGGAACAGACTTTTCACAGGAGCGGAAAAATATCCCTGTCATACAAGTTAAAATTGGTATAATCTGAGGCATTCACAGTCCTCTGAACATCCTGTCCATATTCAGGCCTCCTGATTATATTTCTAAAGCAACTGATAAAGCCAGATGTCTAGCTGGCAGTTGAATTTGATGAATCTCCAAATCTCTGCTTGGAGATAATTTGACAATTGTCAGAAAGCAGCTAGTTATTATGACTTAGCCAGGATATTTTCTTATCTGTTGCAAGTATAGAACTATTGAGGGAGGTACTGCATCATAATATCATGTTTATAAAGATTTCAGGGCATATAGTTTAATCCCCAGATTTTAAAAAGATGACAGTTCATTTTCTTGGATGTCGAAAGGTGCTTCAGGTCATGCACTACATGCATATGGTTTTACTATCACCAATCAAAATGTCTTGGTATTTCTTAATTTAAAGAAATTCTGTTTCTGGGAATTATCTTGTACAGAATTTGCACCATGGCAAGGCTGTTGGTTACAGTAGTGCTATCCTAAAGCTGAGTGTGCGTCAGATTAATTGGTGGGGACTTGTGATCAGTACAGCTTTTATCTACCTTCTCACCCCCTCAAGATTCTCATTCAGTAAACCAAGAGTCAACTCCAAGCATCTGTATTTTTAACCAGCATCATGGCCAATTCTAGGGCATAGTTAGGTTCATGAAAGACTGGTTTGGGAAGAATTGATTTATTTAAAAGAATTTTCAAGTGGCTTTACTAGTGCTCTTCAGCGACAGCGGCTCCTCTTATTACCGTGTGCTCCAGTAATCTCTGTGCCATTTATGCGTTGTTGTCCCACTTTGGATTCTTCTTGCCTGGTCGCTGCCTTTTAGGCCTAGACCGACTGCTCATTAGTGAGAGCTGGTAGCTTCTAAAATGAGCGGAGATGCACAGTTGATACAAAACCAGAAAGAGTGACATGTACTCCGCTGGATGATATCAGGAAGAAAAGACCGTGGTAGAAGTCTCATGATGTTATTTTATTTTGTTCAGTATCTTTATACTCTCCATGGCTTTTCCTTTCATGAATGGAATATTATGCAGAAACTTGCTTTATGAAGCAGATGAGAGGAGGCTGGCAGCCGTGTAGGCCTTCTCTGACCCAGTTGCTGCTGTTCCCCGACTCTTTTGCCTCATATGAACCTGAAAATTGCTGTGGCTTTTAATTAAGCTTTTGTGCCTCTCATAAAAACAATAAACATATTGTAATGGCCTTGCATTTTTAAGTAGTGTAGGATAACTGGTATTTCCTTCATATGGCATTGTTACTTAAACAGTTCACATACAATCCAAAGTGTTTCCATCATATACCAATCTCCAACTTGTACAGGGAAATTCAACTGGAAAATAAGACGTTAAGTATAAGTTTTTGGAAGAAGATGTTCATTGAACAGCTGTTAAGAACTCTCTAGCTATGACACACTTTAGTTTATAAAGGACAATAACCTCCTTGCAGAATTGCCTGATCTTTAAATTAGGAGAGCAACATTTTCATCAAATATCGCTTCTCTAGGTCTCGTTTCCTCAGCTCTTGAAGGAAATGGGAATTTTGGGCATGGATGACTTTAAATATAGATGCTTATTCCAGAGCCAATAGGGATTCAGGTTTGACTGGGGAAAGAAATCAATTTTATTGTCACTTGAAGGCTCCCCTGGGATGAAGCAATATTGAGGCCAGTGTATCCTCAAATGTTGACTTTTTTACAGGCTTAATGTATGCTTGAAATGGAAATGGTCTCTGACTTAATTAAACCTTGGTTGAGTCCCTAGTGTAGACAAGGTGCTGAGGGAAGGCTGGTCCTGCATGTGGGATGTGGATTTGTTCCTCCAGGGGTTTGCAGTTTAGCTGGAAGGAAGGACCTAAGAATAAGGAAAAGCCAGGGAGCCCACATGAAGCACTCAGACTCTACGTAATAGAGAATGCATCTTATAATTGAGGTCATTGAAACCACCAGCTCCACAGCAGACTCAGAAAACCCAGCAAGTCTTCTTATATATGCTTGTGACCCTCAAACTTTACTTCCTTCATATTTTTCTTGTGAAGTGAGAGCATCAAGAACTCTAAACACTTTCAGATATGGTGTCTTGTTCCTAGGAGAAGATTGATATTCTCCCTGCTTTTTCAATCCTGTTTTCCTATCTTATGTGCTATAAACCAAACCTCATTCAGGAAAATAAAAGATGAATGCATGTTCTAAAAGAATACAGAATTATGACACTCAGCTGAAATGGCCATGATTTCTTTCAGGAGATGAAAAAATTAAACACGCGGGTGAGAAGCATGAGAATGAAATTCTCTAGGATTTGCCGCGTGCCTACAATAAAATCAAAGGCAGCTGCAGTGATGGAAATGTCCAGTGACAGAAGAAATCAATGCTCAATGCTCTTGGTAGGAATAGGGCTTTGGAGCCCTAAGTGGGTGATATTCTAGTGGTCGGAGTATGGGGCCAAGGGGAGAGAGCCTGGATATAAATCCTGACTCGATCAGAGACGGGAAAGGGTTACTTGTCCTCTCTGCATTCCTGTTCCATGTGACAATATCACACGCATTGCTGGGTGAACACAGCGTGATTTCTGAAGCCTTGTCAGTGTTCACCAATTGGTAGCTGTTACCCTCACTATCGCCACCATCATCATTCTCTAATAAAACCTAGGCTTCTTGGGTGAGCCCTTAACTTAGTAACAGTGCCTCCTCTTAAATACTTTAAAAGCACCAGCGCTTTGTAGATTCAGTGGGGGAAACTGCAAGAGAAATGGATGCAATGACCTAAGTGGTATTGAAATAACACCTTTGTCTAGAAGAGACTGCGACTCAGTACTTACACTCTGAGTTGAAGGTAATTGAATCTGAGGCAGTCGCATATTCACCCTTCATGACTTTGTGTTTGTCTGCTCTGGTTTACACAGCTGCCAGGGTTGTCTCAAAGTCTGGGAATCCCTTCCAGATGTAAAATGATCTTCCTTGGACAGTTAGGCTAGAACCTGAGGCAGCAGCTCAGAGGACGCGAGGCCCCTGGTCCCCTTTTTCTTTCTCTCTCTCACTTGTTCTCATTTTGTGTCTTTCTACATTTATTCTCCTGCTGAAGCATAGACTGGGCCGTGTCCCTCAAGCTGATTAGCGCATTTGCCTCGGGGCCGCGGCCACCTGTGGGTGATCCATAAAGGGACAAGCAAGAAGCTTTGGGGACCGCACTTCGCATTTGGAGTAATGTGGGAGGGAAGCTGGGTGGGCTGACAGCACCATGTGGCTAGCTCATCAGAAAATGTTGCAGTGGAAAGATGTTGGAATAGAAAATCAAATGTCATTTATTCATCAGCCCACGCGTTCACAAGTGCCTTCGTGGAAGCCAAGCGTCTTCTTTGCGGTGGTGGCCTTTTAAATGTCACACTGCAGAAGGGTTTCTGTTTTTAGTGAAGGCTGATCTCTAAGGCAATCAGATAATAGTTAAAGTAGTAGCCACCACTCATTGAGCGCTTGCTGTGCGCTCACGCTGCACGCAGCACTCTCTGTACACTATTGCATTCCATCCGGACAGTGTCCCTGTGCAATAAAGCATAGTTACTAGTCTTTGGTAGCCAGGGACACTGAGCACTAGACGTGGACGCTTTGCCCAAGGTCAGTGGCCGCGAGTGGCTGAGGCGTGACGCGAAGCTGGACCTGTCCGGCTCCACGCTGAGCTCCGCGCTGCTCAGCTGCACCACCGCACGTGGCGTGGGGCGCGCTTTCCGCTGAAGGATGTCAGCCGGAATGTAAATCAGGTTCAGGCCCAGAGATAATGAGGTGTGCGCTCAGGTTACATTTAATATATTCATCTTTCTCTTATTCCTCAGGATTCTTTAAAAAGATTTTTTTTTTAAATAAAGTATTGCTTTATTTATTTTTTTAACTTAACCATATATCACAGACAATCAACCAGGTTAATTCATATATGGCTTCTGAAAACTTTAATAATCGTTTTTAATTGATAAGTAAAAATTGTAAATATTTTGTATGTTGCATGATGTTTTGGTATCTATATACAAATAGAATGGCTAAAGCAAGCTAATTAACATATGTATTATCATGCACGTTTTTAAATAATGCTTAATATCTAATCATTTTCAAGTATATAATATGTACATTATACATAACATCATGACCTGTTGTCTCTAGTGTACAGTAGACCTCTTGAACTTATTCTTCTTGTCTTGCTGAAATTTTGTGTCCTTGGTCAAAATCTTGGACATATGTCTGTCTGTCTGTCTCTGTCTCTGTCTCTGTCTCTGTCTCTGTCTCTATCTCTGTCTGTCTGTCTGTCTGTCTGTCTGTCTGTCTGTCTGTCTCTCTCTCTCTCTCTCTGTTTTTCTGATGCTGGAGATTGCATCTCCAGGGCCTTGCATATGCTAGGTGCTAAGTGTTGTGCTGTTGAGCTATGTCTCAGCTCAATGTATCTGTCTTTTTAATGGTATGTAATATGATTTGGCTACATAATTCAGCCAACCATTCTTATATTCATTTGGATACATCATAATTTAGTCAATCGTGCTCTTATCTTTCAGCATTGATTCTGTTCCTCTGGAAACGGATACAGTGTGTAATGCTGAAGCTCTGCAAGTGACAAACTGTTCCTACTCTAAGGAGCAGGTACCTTTGTGGCAGAGGAAATGCTTTAGGTTCCCCGCTGCAGTGATTCATGCTGTGGCACTTGTTGATTGAATACATTTTGGTCTTCTGAACACCATGTTTCCGTAATGTTCAGTCCTGGCCATTGTCATAGTTTTTCTAAAGTTGATGGGTTAGAATCTGTACTTCCCCAACTCAGGGTCACCTTCTTGTGACCCCAGAGGTACTCTGTTTCTCTCCTTTCATCTGCGGGTTAGCATTTGTGCCTTAGCAACACCCCATAATGAAAGGCATCTGGTCAAGCAGGGAAGGAAGAAGCTCGAACTAAAACAACTCAGAGACACTGGATGGATGAATCGTATTAAAGGTAACTGCTGCAATCAAGGTAGCTGAAGCAGAGAGACAAGAAGAGGTTGCCAGAAGTTCCCTGTCAGTTGGATAAAACACTTACCATTGTTATTTTGCATAAAATACCGAAAACCATTGTGTACTCATACAGTTGGAAAGAGCCGCAGGGATTTCCTCCATTGCCCTCATTTTACAGATGAGGAAACCTCACAAATCTATAACAGTCTGAAATTCTATTAGCCAGAACAAACAGGGACAGTGTCAGGAAGGAATTGGGGTTAGCTCTAGGCAGCCCCATCTGCATAATAGTAGTAGCTTCAATTTTTCTGCTTACTGTGCTGGATTCATTTGTAGAGATGAACCTATCTATCTCTCTCTATTATTGTCATCACGTTAGCTTCAGTAACTATATAGGTGTTATTAGCTCAAAACTTTTTGAGTCACAAAAATACTTTGGTTCATCAAGCACGGCTGCCGTGTACATTTAAGGAGATTTTTCACTGAATAGTAATTGTAGTAACTACTGCCTTGCTCCCATAATATCTTCTATAAAAATAATTTGTGCCTCAGATGCCTTACTGTGAGTTGTTCAAAGTGTCTTGCAGGAATCACTTACTTAAAGCCATCCTTCACAATGGTATCTAGAAGTAATGGGGACTCCCACGTGCCGAGAGTTCCTAGAGTCAAAACCTACACCTGGGTTTTCCCAGACGTGATCCTTATCCATCATATTAGAATAATGTCTTAGTTGGTTCAAATTCTTTCATGTTTACTGATATAGTAGAGGCTCACTGAACTTCTCCCAAATACCTGTAGGTGTTGTGGCAGGTGATTAAAACAGGTGGGGAAATGCTTTTTGGCCCTAAAAGCACCAAACATTAGTGATGGAACCATAGCCCAAGACTCTTGACGGCAGCTCCCGTGCTCTGGCACTACACCATGTCACTGAGAGATGCCCTTGCCTTAGGAGAGCAGTGGTGCTTTTAAGGAATGACCTTTATCTCTCTGGCTGATGACACATAACCTACCTATTCCTTATTATATGAAGCCAGGTAACTCCCAGGGCGTCAAGACACCATGCACGTAGGCAGTGATAAAAACCAATACCATTTCACTCCAGGATTACTTATGATGCAGGTGGAATTTGACAGTGACAACAGCTTTGAAGAAAAAAAAAAAAAGCTGTTTTGATTAGAGTCACAAAAATGAAAAGTGGCCACAGCAGTGTGCGAGTCATACTGCGTGCGTGTGTGTGTGTGTGTGTGTGTGTGTGTGTGTGATTGTTGGCACAGCTCGGGATTTCAAGGCCAGCTATCCAGGCTACCTGTAGGCAGTGGTTCTGTGCGGCGGCGCCGCTGCTGCAGTGTCTCAAGTGTGTTACTGGGTAACAGCTCCACATTACCAACCACTCTAAAGCAACGTCTCAAAATTCAGCTGTCGTTGCTCCCTTCAGTGTGCAGCCAGGGCTCGTGAGCACTTACGTTGTCATTCTCCTTCTGCCTGTGTTTCTGCCTTCCCTCTGCCCCTTGCGTTGGAAGGTGGGGATAGCCACACCCGCCCAGTGCAGCCAGATTTCCTCTCAGTTCTTCCCCTCAAGCATCAAAATTGAAGTGAAATGCGAAGGAAACTGAGACAGTTCTGTTGGAAGCCTTCAGTGAAATCAGTGTGTAGGAGCAATGGCTTGGGATTGGGGTGTCTGAGGTGCAGCCTAGCTTGGTAGCCTTCCTGGATCTGTCACCTTGTTTACAACAAAGTAAGGAGGCCAGTACGTGCCTCCTAGGGTAATCTCAGGGATTATATCAGACTGCGTACGAAGCCTCAAGCTTATAGCTAGGATGTCTTATTTCTCAGTAAAAGTAAGTCTGTGCTTTCAGATTGTCCTGGGTATGACATCACTGTGTTGCTTGCAAGAACTGAGTCCCGTACCCACAGACTTGACGCAGTAGCTCTGGTTGGGCCCCAGGCATCTGCAGTCTTAAGTAAATGGGCTCTTTAAATTCGTCTGCACTTTTGCAGAAGGGAAGAGGCACAAAAGATGGACGGAGAGGACAGGCTAGGGAGAGGAGGGAAGGGGGTTAAAGAGAATCGAGCCATGCTATGTGCATGTGCCAACTCAGAATGAATGCAATCATTAGGTACCACAGCATGTACTAGTAAAAAATAGAAGTAAAAATACCCAACCTTCCTGGATTATAGTCAAATTCTATAAGGATGAAGTTTTGACAATCAGAGGTCACTTGACCCAGTGGAAAGAGCTTATAGCAGAAATGATGCTGTGGAATCCACTACATGTTGTTCTATGCTTTCTCTCTGGTAACCAGACTCATAGCTGTAGGGAACACAATGAAAGGCAAGGCAGGCCAGAAGGTAGCGAGCTGTATAAGTAATTCCCTTCCTGGGAGCCCTGGGCTTTATGTCCCAGGACATGTAGTATGTTGCAGCTTAAGGTACTTAAGTGAGCCTGTAAGCCTTGCAAGTCCCCACTTTCCTGATGCTTGTCCTTGCTCCAGAAAGATGGTGAATGTCAAAGGAAGTTGTTTCACAGGAGGAAGAGCCTGAAGCCTCTGCTTTTGGGGGACCTGCCTTACTCCAGATGTAGCATCAGAGGTGGAGCATTGACTTCTGAGACATTTCATTTGGCCGGCTGCCTGTGAAGGTGACATCCTAGAGTTCGAGTGTGGTCTCTAGAAGTAAGAGAGGAGCAGATGATCTCGGTACATCATCTGGCAACTGGCTCAGGAGTCGCTGTCTACAGTCCTCCATCTGCACCATCTTGGTTCTCCGCACCCATGAAGCTTGCTGCTGTCGGGTCCTCAGTGAGTGCACTTGCCTTCTGTCCTACCCGGGGCACAGATAAGCTGGAAAGCGGGGAATAACGAGCCTGTCCTCTCCTTGTTCACTTCTCCAGCCCAGTGTTCAGTTCTGTGGCCAACCATGCACTCAGACTCACTGCTCTGCAGAATCCACCCCAAGTTTGTCTGCTGGTCTGTGTCAGTCTGTGCTCAGTTCTTGTAGAGGGGCAGCATGGTGAATGGTGAGCAACCTGGGCTGGAAGCTGGCAGTGCCGCGTGAGGTCCCTATGTGCCAGGCCTCTTCAGCATCAGCGGAGTTGCCCATCAGCTGGGAAAATCCTAATTCTCCTTCCAGCCCAGCACAGGTGTGCTGCGTAGCAGCTACTGGGGCCTCGGACCCTGAACCTTTGTTCTGCAGTTATCTTCCCCAGATTATGGGCCTCTAGGTCCACCCCCATGGCCCTCTTGCCCTGCTTGCCTTGTCTTTCCTCACAGACATGACTGTTGGTAAACTGCGCTTATGATCTGGCCAGCTGGCCTTCTCTGTCACCTCCTTTCCCATTTCTGAGCTCTGCCCAGTCTGGTGAAGCAGAGCTGCCTCGCTTCTGAACTTCCCTTTCTCCTTCTCTGTGCCAGAGACAGGCACCTGCAGTTGGCCTTGTTGTATTTTTACCATCGCGTCTTCAGGGCCCACCTGAAAATAAAATGCATGGTTTTGAAGGAAAGTATGTCAGTAGGTGCAGGGGCTGACTAGGATTCTGATCTTTGGCATCTTTGTGTTTGAAAAAAAAATACCTGCTTTCTGGAGAGCATTATCACCCTATAATACTGCTAATGGTCAGGATCCCAAGAAATGCCTTTGTTCTGATGATGTATGATATGCAAATGAGAAGAATTCATTGGAACTGAGACCACAGCTTTAAAGTCAGTTCTTTGTGAATCAAAGGTGGCCAATATTCTTTAAATCCTCCCTCAATAGGATTTTTTACAGAAATACTGGCTGACTCTAATGACTGTGACTGCTTTGATATAAGGATGTAGTCAATATCTCATGAAAAAAGATTTCAACTTTACTTGTACAATATAGAGGAGAAGAGGAAGTACGTGATGTTCTCATGTCCTACTGACTCTGCCACCAACTGCTTTGTAATTTTTTTTAATTGATTGGTCTGGAAGAGTCTATTCCCTGTAGCACTCACAGATCTCCGTTTATATAGGGAAGAGAATTGTAGTCCTGTCCCTATGGCTGCTTGAACTGCCATTATTGATGCGATAAGCTCTTTGTTCTTCATTTTGATACAGATAAGATATTGAACTGGAGGAAATGCACGAAATATATCTTTCTCCACTAATAAAACAAGAAGTGGTAGCAGTGCTGTTTGTTAATTCGGGATTTGTTTTGCTTTGCCAAATGGATTTGCCGTTAACTTTACACAGGCCACAAAAACCTCTATATCAGTGACATGCAGAAATAGAGGTTGGGTTGTCAGTTCATTGTTAGAATTTTTCTTCATGATGCTTGATGCAGATTTAAAAGAGGAAAAGCAAAAGCAATCTGCTGTGCTGGGTGCCACAGCAGGGAAGCAGACCTCCGCTGGGAGCGGGTCCCTTTCTCAGCTCTGCCTGGGAACAGAAAGCCAGCCTTTCCCTCCAGTACCCACATGAAACAAGTAAGGGCTGCCGAGCATCAGTGATCTTCATTTGAAGAGAGAAAACAAAATTGGATCCCTAAGTCTCAAAGCCGAGGTCTTTATGCACTGCGCTCCAAGAGGCATTTCCTTTTTAACTAGCTTAGAGTTTCCCATCGTAGCTTCACAACAACCCATATCAAGAAAATACTTCAGGAAGCAAAGTAGATTTGCTCAAAATGAAGGGTGTTATCTGATGGCTGAATGAATTGCCCGCCCTGGCCTCCCACTGTTTTGAAACCATCTCCCTTCCCTAGTGCAGTCCTGGGGTGCTCTGCAGGCTCGTTGTCTTCCCACCGCTCAGTGCTTCTCCATGCCCCTCTCCCACCAGGGGCTGCTCTGGACACTCATTCACCCAGGCCATGCAGTTGTACACTTTGTGCTGCCGTGTGTCATTCTGTGTGTATTTTATTTTGTTATCAGTGCATGCCTGCAGTACCCAAAATCATGGGGCTCTTGTGCGTAACGTGCATAGCATATCCGCGATCTTTTTGGTCCGCTTCTCCTCAGCCCCCGGCCCCCAGCCCTCCACCTCTTTTCTCCTTCCAATTTATAAAAGCTCTATTTCCATTTTTTTCTCCAATTTCTTTTCTTCATTCCTCTTCCCTCTTCCTCCTTTTTTTTTTTTTTTTTTT
>NW_004524743.1:1862779-1970086 GCF_000260255.1 Octodon degus
CTTGTCTTGCTGAAATTTTGTGTCCTTGGTCAAAATCTTGGACATATGTCTGTCTGTCTGTCTCTGTCTCTGTCTCTGTCTCTGTCTCTGTCTCTCTGTCTGTCTGTCTGTCTGTCTCTCTCTCTCTCTCTCTCTCTCTCTCTCTCTCTCTCTCTCTGTTTTTCTGATGCTGGAGATTGCATCTCCAGGGCCTTGCATATGCTAGGTGCTAAGTGTTGTGCTGTTGAGCTATGTCTCAGCTCAATGTATCTGTCTTTTTAATGGTATGTAATATGATTTGGCTACATAATTCAGCCAACCATTCTTATATTCATTTGGATACATCATAATTTAGTCAATCGTGCTCTTATCTTTCAGCATTGATTCTGTTCCTCTGGAAACGGATACAGTGTGTAATGCTGAAGCTCTGCAAGTGACAAACTGTTCCTACTCTAAGGAGCAGGTACCTTTGTGGCAGAGGAAATGCTTTAGGTTCCCCGCTGCAGTGATTCATGCTGTGGCACTTGTTGATTGAATACATTTTGGTCTTCTGAACACCATGTTTCCGTAATGTTCAGTCCTGGCCATTGTCATAGTTTTTCTAAAGTTGATGGGTTAGAATCTGTACTTCCCCAACTCAGGGTCACCTTCTTGTGACCCCAGAGGTACTCTGTTTCTCTCCTTTCATCTGCGGGTTAGCATTTGTGCCTTAGCAACACCCCATAATGAACGGCATCTGGTCAAGCAGGGAAGGAAGAAGCTCGAACTAAAACAACTCAGAGACACTGGATGGATGAATCGTATTAAAGGTAACTGCTGCAATCAAGGTAGCTGAAGCAGAGAGACAAGAAGAGGTTGCCAGAAGTTCCCTGTCAGTTGGATAAAACACTTACCATTGTTATTTTGCATAAAATACCGAAAACCATTGTGTACTCATACAGTTGGAAAGAGCCGCAGGGATTTCCTCCATTGCCCTCATTTTACAGATGAGGAAACCTCACAAATCTATAACAGTCTGAAATTCTATTAGCCAGAACAAACAGGGACAGTGTCAGGAAGGAATTGGGGTTAGCTCTAGGCAGCCCCATCTGCATAATAGTAGTAGCTTCAATTTTTCTGCTTACTGTGCTGGATTCATTTGTAGAGATGAACCTATCTATCTCTCTCTATTATTGTCATCACGTTAGCTTCAGTAACTATATAGGTGTTATTAGCTCAAAACTTTTTGAGTCACAAAAATACTTTGGTTCATCAAGCACGGCTGCCGTGTACATTTAAGGAGATTTTTCACTGAATAGTAATTGTAGTAACTACTGCCTTGCTCCCATAATATCTTCTATAAAAATAATTTGTGCCTCAGATGCCTTACTGTGAGTTGTTCAAAGTGTCTTGCAGGAAT
Source organism: Octodon degus (assembly GCF_000260255.1). NCBI lineage: Eukaryota > Metazoa > Chordata > Mammalia > Rodentia > Octodontidae > Octodon > Octodon degus. The sequence continues at coordinate 1,864,158 of NW_004524743.1, forward strand.
CACTTACTTAAAGCCATCCTTCACAATGGTATCTAGAAGTAATGGGGACTCCCACGTGCCGAGAGTTCCTAGAGTCAAAACCTACACCTGGGTTTTCCCAGACGTGATCCTTATCCATCATATTAGAATAATGTCTTAGTTGGTTCAAATTCTTTCATGTTTACTGATATAGTAGAGGCTCACTGAACTTCTCCCAAATACCTGTAGGTGTTGTGGCAGGTGATTAAAACAGGTGGGGAAATGCTTTTTGGCCCTAAAAGCACCAAACATTAGTGATGGAACCATAGCCCAAGACTCTTGACGGCAGCTCCCGTGCTCTGGCACTACACCATGTCACTGAGAGATGCCCTTGCCTTAGGAGAGCAGTGGTGCTTTTAAGGAATGACCTTTATCTCTCTGGCTGATGACACATAACCTACCTATTCCTTATTATATGAAGCCAGGTAACTCCCAGGGCGTCAAGACACCATGCACGTAGGCAGTGATAAAAACCAATACCATTTCACTCCAGGATTACTTATGATGCAGGTGGAATTTGACAGTGACAACAGCTTTGAAGAAAAAAAAAAAAAGCTGTTTTGATTAGAGTCACAAAAATGAAAAGTGGCCACAGCAGTGTGCGAGTCATACTGCGTGCGTGTGTGTGTGTGTGTGTGTGTGTGTGTGTGTGATTGTTGGCACAGCTCGGGATTTCAAGGCCAGCTATCCAGGCTACCTGTAGGCAGTGGTTCTGTGCGGCGGCGCCGCTGCTGCAGTGTCTCAAGTGTGTTACTGGGTAACAGCTCCACATTACCAACCACTCTAAAGCAACGTCTCAAAATTCAGCTGTCGTTGCTCCCTTCAGTGTGCAGCCAGGGCTCGTGAGCACTTACGTTGTCATTCTCCTTCTGCCTGTGTTTCTGCCTTCCCTCTGCCCCTTGCGTTGGAAGGTGGGGATAGCCACACCCGCCCAGTGCAGCCAGATTTCCTCTCAGTTCTTCCCCTCAAGCATCAAAATTGAAGTGAAATGCGAAGGAAACTGAGACAGTTCTGTTGGAAGCCTTCAGTGAAATCAGTGTGTAGGAGCAATGGCTTGGGATTGGGGTGTCTGAGGTGCAGCCTAGCTTGGTAGCCTTCCTGGATCTGTCACCTTGTTTACAACAAAGTAAGGAGGCCAGTACGTGCCTCCTAGGGTAATCTCAGGGATTATATCAGACTGCGTACGAAGCCTCAAGCTTATAGCTAGGATGTCTTATTTCTCAGTAAAAGTAAGTCTGTGCTTTCAGATTGTCCTGGGTATGACATCACTGTGTTGCTTGCAAGAACTGAGTCCCGTACCCACAGACTTGACGCAGTAGCTCTGGTTGGGCCCCAGGCATCTGCAGTCTTAAGTAAATGGGCTCTTTAAATTCGTCTGCACTTTTGCAGAAGGGAAGAGGCACAAAAGATGGACGGAGAGGACAGGCTAGGGAGAGGAGGGAAGGGGGTTAAAGAGAATCGAGCCATGCTATGTGCATGTGCCAACTCAGAATGAATGCAATCATTAGGTACCACAGCATGTACTAGTAAAAAATAGAAGTAAAAATACCCAACCTTCCTGGATTATAGTCAAATTCTATAAGGATGAAGTTTTGACAATCAGAGGTCACTTGACCCAGTGGAAAGAGCTTATAGCAGAAATGATGCTGTGGAATCCACTACATGTTGTTCTATGCTTTCTCTCTGGTAACCAGACTCATAGCTGTAGGGAACACAATGAAAGGCAAGGCAGGCCAGAAGGTAGCGAGCTGTATAAGTAATTCCCTTCCTGGGAGCCCTGGGCTTTATGTCCCAGGACATGTAGTATGTTGCAGCTTAAGGTACTTAAGTGAGCCTGTAAGCCTTGCAAGTCCCCACTTTCCTGATGCTTGTCCTTGCTCCAGAAAGATGGTGAATGTCAAAGGAAGTTGTTTCACAGGAGGAAGAGCCTGAAGCCTCTGCTTTTGGGGGACCTGCCTTACTCCAGATGTAGCATCAGAGGTGGAGCATTGACTTCTGAGACATTTCATTTGGCCGGCTGCCTGTGAAGGTGACATCCTAGAGTTCGAGTGTGGTCTCTAGAAGTAAGAGAGGAGCAGATGATCTCGGTACATCATCTGGCAACTGGCTCAGGAGTCGCTGTCTACAGTCCTCCATCTGCACCATCTTGGTTCTCCGCACCCATGAAGCTTGCTGCTGTCGGGTCCTCAGTGAGTGCACTTGCCTTCTGTCCTACCCGGGGCACAGATAAGCTGGAAAGCGGGGAATAACGAGCCTGTCCTCTCCTTGTTCACTTCTCCAGCCCAGTGTTCAGTTCTGTGGCCAACCATGCACTCAGACTCACTGCTCTGCAGAATCCACCCCAAGTTTGTCTGCTGGTCTGTGTCAGTCTGTGCTCAGTTCTTGTAGAGGGGCAGCATGGTGAATGGTGAGCAACCTGGGCTGGAAGCTGGCAGTGCCGCGTGAGGTCCCTATGTGCCAGGCCTCTTCAGCATCAGCGGAGTTGCCCATCAGCTGGGAAAATCCTAATTCTCCTTCCAGCCCAGCACAGGTGTGCTGCGTAGCAGCTACTGGGGCCTCGGACCCTGAACCTTTGTTCTGCAGTTATCTTCCCCAGATTATGGGCCTCTAGGTCCACCCCCATGGCCCTCTTGCCCTGCTTGCCTTGTCTTTCCTCACAGACATGACTGTTGGTAAACTGCGCTTATGATCTGGCCAGCTGGCCTTCTCTGTCACCTCCTTTCCCATTTCTGAGCTCTGCCCAGTCTGGTGAAGCAGAGCTGCCTCGCTTCTGAACTTCCCTTTCTCCTTCTCTGTGCCAGAGACAGGCACCTGCAGTTGGCCTTGTTGTATTTTTACCATCGCGTCTTCAGGGCCCACCTGAAAATAAAATGCATGGTTTTGAAGGAAAGTATGTCAGTAGGTGCAGGGGCTGACTAGGATTCTGATCTTTGGCATCTTTGTGTTTGAAAAAAAAATACCTGCTTTCTGGAGAGCATTATCACCCTATAATACTGCTAATGGTCAGGATCCCAAGAAATGCCTTTGTTCTGATGATGTATGATATGCAAATGAGAAGAATTCATTGGAACTGAGACCACAGCTTTAAAGTCAGTTCTTTGTGAATCAAAGGTGGCCAATATTCTTTAAATCCTCCCTCAATAGGATTTTTTACAGAAATACTGGCTGACTCTAATGACTGTGACTGCTTTGATATAAGGATGTAGTCAATATCTCATGAAAAAAGATTTCAACTTTACTTGTACAATATAGAGGAGAAGAGGAAGTACGTGATGTTCTCATGTCCTACTGACTCTGCCACCAACTGCTTTGTAATTTTTTTTAATTGATTGGTCTGGAAGAGTCTATTCCCTGTAGCACTCACAGATCTCCGTTTATATAGGGAAGAGAATTGTAGTCCTGTCCCTATGGCTGCTTGAACTGCCATTATTGATGCGATAAGCTCTTTGTTCTTCATTTTGATACAGATAAGATATTGAACTGGAGGAAATGCACGAAATATATCTTTCTCCACTAATAAAACAAGAAGTGGTAGCAGTGCTGTTTGTTAATTCGGGATTTGTTTTGCTTTGCCAAATGGATTTGCCGTTAACTTTACACAGGCCACAAAAACCTCTATATCAGTGACATGCAGAAATAGAGGTTGGGTTGTCAGTTCATTGTTAGAATTTTTCTTCATGATGCTTGATGCAGATTTAAAAGAGGAAAAGCAAAAGCAATCTGCTGTGCTGGGTGCCACAGCAGGGAAGCAGACCTCCGCTGGGAGCGGGTCCCTTTCTCAGCTCTGCCTGGGAACAGAAAGCCAGCCTTTCCCTCCAGTACCCACATGAAACAAGTAAGGGCTGCCGAGCATCAGTGATCTTCATTTGAAGAGAGAAAACAAAATTGGATCCCTAAGTCTCAAAGCCGAGGTCTTTATGCACTGCGCTCCAAGAGGCATTTCCTTTTTAACTAGCTTAGAGTTTCCCATCGTAGCTTCACAACAACCCATATCAAGAAAATACTTCAGGAAGCAAAGTAGATTTGCTCAAAATGAAGGGTGTTATCTGATGGCTGAATGAATTGCCCGCCCTGGCCTCCCACTGTTTTGAAACCATCTCCCTTCCCTAGTGCAGTCCTGGGGTGCTCTGCAGGCTCGTTGTCTTCCCACCGCTCAGTGCTTCTCCATGCCCCTCTCCCACCAGGGGCTGCTCTGGACACTCATTCACCCAGGCCATGCAGTTGTACACTTTGTGCTGCCGTGTGTCATTCTGTGTGTATTTTATTTTGTTATCAGTGCATGCCTGCAGTACCCAAAATCATGGGGCTCTTGTGCGTAACGTGCATAGCATATCCGCGATCTTTTTGGTCCGCTTCTCCTCAGCCCCCGGCCCCCAGCCCTCCACCTCTTTTCTCCTTCCAATTTATAAAAGCTCTATTTCCATTTTTTTCTCCAATTTCTTTTCTTCATTCCTCTTCCCTCTTCCTCCTTTTTTTTTTTTTTTTTTTTTTCTTGGCAGAACCAGGGATTGAACTCAGGCCCTTGAGCTTGTCAGGAAAGCCCTTATTCCACTGAGCCATCTCCCTGGCCCCTCCCTCCAATTTTATACGTAAATGGATGCACCTTGATGCTATGTTAAGTTAGATAGATCAGACACACTATTTTAAAGATAGCATGGTTTCTTTCACAGGAGGAATGCAAATTATGCATAAAGAATAAGGTAAAAGCTAATAGGAAAGAGAGATCTTTTTCAAATGGGAAGAGGAATAACATATATTTCATGTATTTAATGTTGCACTACAGTAAGACTTCATTTTGTTAAAGGATAAAAACTTGATTTTATTTTCATCTCACACTGTGAACTGTGGTCAATGACAAAGAAGTCCAGAAACAAATTTGTGGCCCATTTCCAGCAAAGCGTACAGAGCTGTGTAGTGAATACTGTGGGTTGTGACCCTACTCCTGGCCTTATCTAATCATTTCTTCTCTTTCTTTCCCCTTTCTCTTTTTATGGATCTTTTCTAAGCTTCCTTCACAGATAGGCAGAGTATAAACTAATACAGATGCTTACAGGTGCCTGGCAGGTAATGTTACAGTCAGTCCAGAGGTGAGGGCCTGGCCAGATGCCACACAGCTGCAGCTGGACTGAGGGCTCTTTGCTGGCAAATTTTTCTAGAAAAGTCAGAAGTCTACAGCCTTGGATAAATGCCACAAATTTTAAAATAGGCAGTAAATGTGCAGTGTTATGCATGTATACACATGTACACACACACACACAGATATATATATATATATATATATATATATATATATATATATATACTTCTTTCTTGGTGCACCTTGCAATCTTGAAAAAATATTTGGGTACCCCACCTTTTTTTTGCATGAGTGGTTTGAGCTAAGTGACTTAAAGATTTTTTGGTAGCTTTATTTGTTAGTTTTATTTGGTTAGAATGAAATTGCATCTACCATGGCTGTTTTAATATATGGTTTTGCATCTTTGGGCACTTGTCAAGGGCCATTTGCTGAGCACTAATAGCTACTGAAGGACTCTGAAGGCAGTAGGACAAAGAAAAGCTAGGGACTGGTTCTCTGAGGACCATAACTGGGATATATCCGCTGCCTAGACATGCTCCCAAAGCCCAGACTTTGTCTCCTGAATCTGTCTCTGTCCCAGACTCTATTCTGAAGTGCGATGACTGCAAGGGACCCCAGAGTTGAACACGGACCTAACACCCAGAGAGAGACAGCCTCTTCCCAGTGGAGATATCCTGCTAGGATCACTCCAGTCAGTGTTCCTCCTGCTAGGATCATGCTGAGACTTTATTGCTCCAGATGGGAGATTTAGTGACATTGGTATCGACGCTCCCCATATACTACTGCCTCTGAAAATTTTTCTGACATACAAATACAATAATTTTATCAAGTTAGTATTAGAAACTCATTTTGAGATGATGTACTTATGTACTTATTTTTTCCAAGTTTGCTAAAATGTGCAGTTGGGATCTATTTATTTGACACAGTAGAAAGTTGGTGATTTTTTTTTTTTTTTAATTTATGTATTCGGTACAGGGTCTCACTGTGCAGCTCGGCCTTGAAGTGATCCTCCCGTTTTCAGCCTCCCCAGAGCTGGGATTACAGGCATGCTCCACCATGCCTGGACTCAGTCCCTGCTCAGTGTGCCCCAGGGGTGGAGCCAGCAGGGCATGTGAGACCAGGAATCAAACCCTGGTCTCTAAGTTGCCAAAGCAGGTGCTTAGTCTGCTGAGCTATCTTACTGGCCCTGGCAATCTTAAAATTTTTCCTATTATCTCTCTCTGCCCTTTTGTTTCTAAGTGGTATTGGTCTTTGAAATATAAGAAAAGTCAGTTACTACACGCTAGCCACACTGCATTTGATAGTAGGTAAAGGACAGGAAGGGAAGGACAAGAGTGGCTGGGGGTAGCTGGTGGAGGTAAGACTGTCCTAAGGCAGTGAGATTGGTCACATTTGCAAGGGGAGAACATCTTCCTTCAATACGCACTTGATAAAAAGCGATCTATTTATGCAAAAGCTTTTAGAAACAGTTTAAGGTTTTTAAAAAATTTTATTTTATTTTTTATTTTTCAGTTTTAAGGGATGACCTTTTCTAGTGTTTGGGAGAGAATATATTACTCTGGAAAAACAAAAGATCTTATTGACAGGGTGTTTCATCTCAGCAAACAGACCTGTGGACTGTCCCGAGGGATGAGAAGTTTAAAGAACATAGGTGACACCATGCACTTTGACCTGTTTCATAGGACCACCACCCAGCTGCTTGGGGCCCAGGAACCTTGTTCGTCTTATAAATTGATCTTTGTTCTTATTCCTTACTTGCTGGCTGTGGAGACGAGGCTCCTGCCTCAACTGACCTCCTTTCTTTGTGGACTGCTTTCAGGCTTAGAACAGAAAAGTCTCCCCAAGTCTTGCCGAGAGTTTTGCGGGCAAAAGGAGGGCTCGCTGGGTGGGACAGGCTAGAAGAACATCAGGTCTCTGCTTTGTAATACTGCCTGATTGGTGCAATTCCTTAGGATGCAAAGAATTTATTGATAAAGAAAAATTATTCATAACTTCATAATCATTCACAATGCAGTCTGTATCAGACTCTGTTCTAGGAATTGGAGTCATGATATTCACTAAAACAGACCCAAACACCACAGTGGTCTTCTGTAATCTTGGGACAACACAGACTGAATCCAAAACAAAGCCCACAGCATACATTTAGAGCTGCGTTGTATTCTATCTGAAAATGGAGCTGGTCCCTGTGATCCATGAGTATGGTAAAAATCATGGCTGCTTAAAGCAGGAGCAGATGTCCCTGATTAAGTGACAGTTGAGTGACAATTTCATTTGTGGCTATAAAGGCAATTCTGGCTGCTTCTGTTGGGGAAAGACTGCAGAGTAGCTGGGGCTGGAGATGGTGAGAAGCAGTCAGATTTGGGGTTATCCTGAGAGTAGAGCCAGTGTGGATTCCATGTGGATTGGATAAATTCCTGAAGTTGGCAAGACTCTGAGGCCACATTAGTAGCACAATTGAATGAAACTAGCTGGTGACAATAAAGGCTTTTAGAAACAGTGTGTGTTCTATCACACTGAAAAATTAAAACACTATCAGAACCAAATAAAATATATCAGCACATGTAGCTGGTGGAGTTCCAAATTGCATCCTTGAATAGTCAAGCTTACTCATTTCACAGGTGAGAGGTCCAACGTCGTACGAAGTTCATTGGCTTCTCCAAGTTCATCTGGAGTAGAACCAGATAGGGGCCTCCGACTTTGTCATTAGTCGAGCCTTCTCTCTCTATGTCTGTACCTCAACCATGAATGGCTTTCTCACCTCAGGGTTCCTCTCCTGGTGTCTGCAGGTGAGAATCTTCTTTTTACCCTTCAGGCAGCATAGTGGGTCCATTCCACTGTCCTCTTTGTCGTTGTCCTTAGATGTAATCTTCTTAAACATTTATATGAAAATGATCCCTTGGCTCTTCCTACCATTCCTGAAATGCTCTTGGGACCCCTGACCTTGTGCCTATGCATTGTGAGGCAGCACCCTCACTAGGCTGGTAAGTCTCCACCTTGAGAGGATGAGTAGCAGAGAAAGCCCATGTGAAATGGGGGGAACTTTCCGTGCTGTCCTTGGCTTGGCAGCTCTGAGGTGGGAGGGCTGGCCACTCCTTATGAGGGCAGGTTGAGGGAAGGCACTTCTCTTTAGTGAAATGTTAACTTTGTAGAACTTTTAGTGACAGAATCTTCATTTTATTCATAAACTTAACAAATAGCACTTTACCTGTTACAAGAAATATGGTGTGGTATGTAGAATAACTTTAGATATCTCAGTTCCTTTTTATTTGCTGTTGGGGCAAGTATTCAAAACTCAAAATGAAGGAAGGAGAGGTTTATTTAGCTCACAGTTAGTGGAGGTTTTAGTCCATACTCTGTTCGCTCTAAGGCAAGTGGCAGCAGTTCACTTGGGCAGAAAACAATGAAAGAAAGAAGGTGGAGAAGGAGCTGTGGCAACTATCAAGCCTCTCTCTCTCTCTCTCTCTCTCTCTCTCTCTCTCTCTCCAACTGCCAAGTCCAGAGCTCCTCCAAGAAGTGGAGACGGCTGCTGCAGATACCTGAGCTCTTCCTCCGAAGTGGCATGGCTGTGTGCCTCAAGCTCCTCCAAGGAAGAGGCTCTGAATGCTTTCTCAACCCCTTCTCGCATCCTTTAGGTCCCCAGTCACTCCAGGGCGGCTCCTCCCCGCCCTAGGGCAGACCCTCCCAGCCCTGCAGAGTAGAGTCCCCTCCACCCAGGGTGTGGAACTGCTGAGGCCATCTAGCCAAGTTGACGGAATGTAGTGGCCACTATAGACACTCAATGAAGAAGATAGTGCCAGGAAAAGGATGCTGAAAAAACTAGATATTTGGGGAAACATCACGCTGTCTTTTCATCTCATGTCATTGACAGAAATAAGAATCTACATGCACTGGAATTTGAATAGAAAAAATAATAAAAATCTCAGAGGAACTTTAGTGAATATTTATTTGATCTCTGAATAGAGAAGGACTTTGAAAGTTTAAAAGCAAAGAACTAAAAAAAAATCAGGTAACATTTATCACATACAAAATTAGTGCAAACCCGGAACATATTCACAGTAGATATTGGACAGAAGTTAATATCATATCATATATATATATATATATATATATATATATATATATATATTATACACACACACACGCACGCATGCACACACGCACACTTAACATATATATCACCATTTCTCCTCCCTCCCCTCTCTATGCACGTACAGTGGACCCTTGATGTTTGAATTCAATTCATTCCTGAGGACTAGTTGCAACTAAAGTTATGAGGTGAAGGCTCAGGCTCTTCTACACAGCCTTCAAAGTCTCTCTCCTGAACTCTTTAAGGGTTATCTGAGACCATCTGGAACCACAAACAACTGGCATGTGGGTCATTACCCAAGATTTGATTGTAAGTTAAAACTAAAATGCCAAGTTGTTCATATGTCAGACCAGTGATAACTTGAAGGAGATCTCTTTCTCTGTTTTACTCTGTCTCTGTCTCTCTGTCTCTTTCCCTCTCTCTGTCTCTGTCTGGCTCTCTCTCTCTCTCTCTCTCTCTCTCTCTCTCTCTCTCTCTCTCTCAGCATCAATAAATAGTAGAGCCAAGAAGAACAATTCACAAAAGAGGGAATTCAAATGTATCAAATGAACTTACAAGAAAAGTATAACCTTCCTAGTGATCAAAAAAGGCAGTAATAATATTAAAACAATAATCATAGTTTGATGTGTTAAATCAGTAAATTATAAATAAAATATTTCACACTTAAAGCCAAGAAGTTAAGGTAGACCTTTTAATATATCTCTGGTCTAAATGTCAACTAGCATTTCAGTATGGGGTACCATATCACAACATGAATGGAGAGTTTAAAATACCAATATTCATCCATCCAGTAGTTTAACTTTTGAGACATTGCCCCCAAAATATAAAGCTAAAATTTGAGCAAAATAATTATACCACATTCTTATTTATAATAGGAAAAATATTGAAAACAATGTAGATACCCACTCTTTAGATGTGTAAGTAAATTTTATATTTGTTATAGGACAAAGTGATGTATTTAGGAGCTTACCCACCCGCCCCCACCCCAGCCTCCACCATTCTTCGTGCCTCTCCTGGCTTCATCCTCTCTGGAAGTTTATTGCTAAACTCTGGCTATTTCCTCACTGTCTCACTCAGCAGTAACATGTTATATGACCCAGCGGTGAAAGACCCATTCATCACACAAACTCCGGAGCGTACATTAAAACGGAAGGGAAGAATAAAACCAGCCCCAATCCATTGCAAAAGTCAGACATGGTTAATATTTTAGTATTTTCCTTTCTAATTTTTACGAAATGTAGTCATAGTTCAAGGAACTTTTGCTTGGTTGTTATTTCTGAATAATAAAAATACTCCTTCAGACTATCCATAGATTATACATGTGTGCACTTTAAGGATATATAGATTTAGATATAGATATAGGTATATACATATATATATATATATAGACATGAATAGATATAGATACAGATACAGATTTAGCTAAAGATAGAGATATCTCTATTTATATCTATAACTTGATTGTCCAAATTAATATTAAGGTTCTGAACCAATTCCAGCTCACTCTAAACTTTTAAAGATTTCATAAAAATTTTAATCTATCTGTTTTTAAAAACACTCTTGCTGTGTGAAGGCGAGTTAGAGCACTGGCTGTGATCTCTGACCTGTAGCCATGCCAGCAGTGTGATGGCTCAGACAAGCACAGGTGGTCCCTTGGGGGACTGTCCCAGGCCCTCCTGAGCGCCAGTGGACTGGTGTTTTATTTTGCTTCACGGCGTCTCTGATCAACATCTTCTCCCATTACTCATCTCACTCCGTCCGGAATCCAGAAGGAAGCAATTCCAGATCCTTGAGTGGAACACGAGTGAAAGCGATTTCTGTGGCCCAGACCTCTTCAATCAATAGACAAATGTCAGCAGTTCTCCAGTCTGGACTTACTGCATTCTGATATTATTCCGACATTATTTTAAAATGCTCCCCCCATCATCTCCATCTGGCTTCCAGTCTCTGAGGCAAATAGTAAATGCAAACACAGGTGTTTAAAAGGGCTGGGATGGAGAGAGGGTGCTTTCTGAGCATTTTACTGACAACTCCCGTGATTTATCAGTTTCTGGTAAAGCTTTTCTGCAGCACTTTGTTACAGTGACAGCAGAGCACTCAAATTCAGGGAATGTCGGACTTCATCTTGGGGTGAGTTCAGAGCTGGCAGGAGGCCACTGCTTCCCGGGAGGTGAAAGCTGTGTCGCTGTTGGCCTGCACAACACGGAGCCTAGGGCCCAACCCGTGCACCGTGTCAGGAAGTGATCCTTTGGTGCCCCTGGAGAGAGGCTGGCACTGCTCTGTGGTGACAGTGTTTTCCAAAATTGGGGCATGCAGCCCCAGCTCTAGGTTGTGACAGGTCTTCTCTGGGATGTTTGTTAGCAAGGACATCCAGAGATAGATGTCGATGTGCATGGTGAACCCATAGCCACAAGGCTGCAGCAGGTGACATGCAAGCTCACATGATCCCGACGGCTTTCCTGAAGGAAGGTGAAAGTTCACCAAGGCCTGCTTTGGCGAATTTTTCCATGAGGATGTCACCTGTGCAGCTGATTCCAATCTTGGTAGATAGACTCAGCTATGCCAAAAAGTACACGTGTCTTCCAAATATTAAATTCTGATTTTATTGTCAGGCAAATAGCTCGGTGGTCTAAGCACCTGCCTGGCAAGTGCAAGGCCCTGGGTTCGATCCCCAGCATGACATTCTACACCAGTCCCATGCCGAGCCAGTCGCCAAAACCAGGCGTGCTGGCACACGCCTGTAATCCAAGAGCTGAGGAGTCTGAGACACGAGGATCACTATGAGTCTGAGCTGTGTAGTGAGACCCTGTACCAAATAAATACATAGATAAAAGATTAAATTCTGATTTTAAATTCCATTTCTCCTATGTGGCAGGTAACATAAGCTTGGTGTCTTATTAAAATTACTATCTACTAAGATCTATCTGTCTCTATCTGTCTGTCTGTCTGTCTGTCTGTCTGTCTGTCTGTCTGTCTATCTAGTAATACTGATGATGCTGATATAAAGACTGACTTTTAGACCCATGGAACACAACAAAAAGTCCCAGAAATGGATCCATGTGTATATGGCTTCTCAGAGGCCTGGGTGGCCACTATCACATGATGAGACAGATGAGATTAAAAATTATTTGGAAAAGACTAATAAGACCAAGACAAGAACCATTTAAAATAACTGTAACAAGACATTTCCTTCATGACAAGTCAATTAAAACACACACATATATGTACATATAAACACATATGAGTATAAGCATATACACTCATAAACGCAGGTACACACGTTCTTTAGTCAACCTGTCATGCAGCAAGAGTCCCATTCCATCCATTTTTTAAGATATGTTCGTTAAGTGTCCTAACACCTTTCTCTTTTCTTTGCCATCTATAAATGATACCCCTCTCACCCACAGGTTTCCATACAGGCATAGATGCATTTCTGGGCTCTGTTGCAGGCCATCGTCTATTTCACAACAGCGTTACTTTCTACTCCTTGACAGAAAGCTTTAAATCCAGTCAGAGAACTGTGCTTCCCCCCGACCCCCAACTCCGTGGTCTTTGAGAATGTCTCGGTCATTCCCGACACTTGGCTCTTCTACACAATTTTGTAATTGGTTTGGAAATTACTCACATTTTAGTGAATTACATTATATGTATGCACCTCTGGGACAATTGGTATCTTTATGACATTATAATATCATGTCTTTGAATCCATATCTCTATCTGTATTTACTCGTTTAGGTCCTAACTACTTGCTGTTATAAATAGTATCTCTAACATCACACATGTTAAATAACTACTGCTGTGTATATTATTATTATTATTGTTGTTGTTGTTGTTATTGCTGAGGATTGAACTCAGGATCTTCATTACATCCCCAGCTATTTTAAAATTCTTTCTTTTTTTTAGAAATTAACTTCACAGATACTTATTTTCAGTTGTCCTCTGCAATGTTTACATGTGTCTATGGGTGTTTATTACCTTACATTCTGTTTTTTTTAGATACTGAACATAAATAACCCTTGAATAAGTCGTTGAAAATATCAGTGGTGAATGTGTAAGTCATTTATTAAAGGGACTAAATTTTACATCGCTTTAGATTTGCACTGACATTGAGAGAAATGCCCAGGAAGTCCCCATTTTCTTTGCCCCATACTGACATCCTGTTTGAGAGAAGGACGCGCTAAGGTGCTCGAGCGTGAGATGGTCTTGCCTCTGTCTCCCCGAGTGCCAGCATTACAGGTCTGCACCACCGTGCCTGGCCCTGGGCTTTCTTTTTTCAACAGACTGTGGTATCACCCTAAGTCAAGAAGCACCTTGAAATCTGGCTGCTTCTAGATTTTGATGGGCCCAAGTCACTGAGACAAGGAATGATGCTGTTTTTCTACCTGCTTGAAAAGAAAAGAAAGGCAAACAAAAGAGAGAACAATTCAATTTTTAAAGTAATTTTAGTAAATTTACCTGCCACACCTACGCAGTCTTATTTAATCCTTGTCACAATCTTTCAAGTCAAGTGTTATTTCTCCATTTTACTGAAAGAGAGCTGAAGCCTGGGAAATCCAAGTAACTTGCTCCACCACATAGCTAATGTACTTACAGTCAACCCCATATTTAAAATCAGGTGCATTTCACTCCAGAATGGTTCTGTTCATCCCACAGTGCTTGTCCTAAGCATTAAATACAGTGTCCCAAGTAGAATATCCATTCCATAGTACAATTACGTGCCTTTCTCCCTGCCTGTAAAATCAGCTCAGGTTTGATAGCTACTTTATCCATCCCCTCTTGTCACTGTCACTGCCCAAGGCGGACATCTGGTCCCCAGGGAAGGGTTTCACACACCTGAGGAGACAGGTAATAGAGAATCCCCACATGCTCTACACAGACTGCATTTTGATGCTTGCAGCCAAGCAGGGGAATGGACCTGTGAAGCAGCAGCCTGAAGTGAAGTGCAGCACTTTAAATATTTTCTTAAACAGTCAGTGAAAGTCTGATGACAACTCAAGTGAAAGCTTATGACTGGGAGAAGTCTGTGTGGATTCCACTGGCAGTGATTCTCTGCTGAATACAGCCTGGCCACCCAAGGCCAGTGCTCTTTGGTGAGGAAATTACTGCCAGTCATCTGGCCATCTGTAGTCCTCAAGGGCAGAATCTTCTGCTGTGGGGTGCGGTTGCTATCAATCAACCTACACTTTCCAGCAGGTCCCTGGAGCTCAGAGCTGGTGGTGATGTTGCTGCAGAAGCACCTAGAAAAGGGAGCCTTTCATGGGAAGAGATGATTGGAACACCGAATGGCTTCTCAGAGGCAGGAGTGGCTGCAATCACGGGAGCACAGCACTGGGCTTGGTTCAGAATCACTGTTCCTGGGTGATCTCTGCTGGCAGCTGTCTGGGCAACAGTGACCCACAGAGGACAGTGTCCAGGGCTCTCTGTACCCTTTGAGGCTGCTGCACAAGTTGTCATCTGCTCCAGACATGCTGCCTATGAGGAACACAGTAGGAAGGTTATAAACCTGATCAAGCTCTTCCTCACTGATGCAATTTGAGAAACAGGGTTGGGATCCAAGCTTTCCAACTGGGTGAATTTTATGGGTTCTTATTATAAAGGATTGGTGGGAAAGTGGGTATTCATTTCACATTTGTTTTTCCTTCTCCCTTTGTCTCCTCTCATCTTGCACTCATCTTCACGTATTTTATTCTTTTTTTGTCTTTCCCTATAAACCTCTCCTTTCCTTCTTTTCCTTCTTCCCTCCTCTTCTTTTTCTGCCTTACATGTATCTCTTCCTTTTCTCTCTTTACTTCAGTCTCTTCTTCCTTTGCTAAATTCTGAATCAGTGATCAACTAAGTACAATGTTGGAAACACCTTCAGTCTTCTGCTATGTTTTGTCTCATCAGTCAATATCCACCTTTTGTTTGCTTGGGTACAGTGGGGACGTGTTTGCAAAATGCCACCATTTTTATCCCAGACTGTACAACCCTTTCCATCTGGATTGACAGATCATCTCTCTCGTATGATACCTTCAGCTCTTGTTTTTGGTAAGGGGATATCTGGTTGGCCATTCAGGAGCTGAATTGGTACCAGTTTGAGTCAGGGGTAAGGAACACTGCCTTCTGCTATGGCCTAAAAGATAGAAGATTGAGTCTGGTGCCCTGTGACTGCTCTGACTAGACTGATGTTGTTAATGTCTGGCATTAACAACTAATGATACGGTGCTGCGTTTGTACTCTGTGAGACCTCAGCTCAGATCCTCCCTTGGTCGCTTGTGCAGTAGATCTGGGTAAGCTACTTTATTCTAGTTGAACGTCACTTTTCTTCTCCCTGAAATGGAATTGGTGATCTCTATTGACAAATTGTCACAGAAACATTAAAATAATATGTGAAAGCAGCTGGTGGAGCAGCTGCTTACTGGATATTGTCTTCCTTCTTGCCACTGAGGGTCTTCCTTGGGCCCAGTGGGATGCATGGGTGTATTTATCCGTCCAGTAATGATCTGATGCATACTTTATACCATGTTCTGGTTTGGCACTTTATAAATATGATATTGTGGTATGAAATAGCCTTTTGAGTACTTATTACTCATATCCCATTTTACAGACAGGTAAGCTGACCAATAAGAAGGCTTGTGAAATGGAGCCAGCTGTGCGGAGCATAGCCCTGAGCATAGCACATTGGAAGGCGAGTAGGAAGATCTTAAGCTTGAGTGTAGGGTGGACAACTTAGGGACATAGTGCCTTAGTAACTTAGGGACTTAGAAAGACTCTGTTCAGAATAAAAAATAAAAGAAGGGGTTGCAAATACAGCGCAGTACCAAGGCCCTGAGCTCAGTCCCCAGGAGTGTGCGTGCACACACACACACACACACACACACACACACACACCCATGTGAATAGTAAATAGCAAAGCCACTTACTGATATTTGTGAGCACACTTTAATGAGATTATTTTTTTCTATTTTAACTGAAGATGTTATTGCCCTAATATGTTGTCTTGGAATTCTTATAGATTTTTCTCTGGAGTCTGCAAATTTTCTCTCTTGGAGGTCTTAGGAGAAAATCAACATTAGATAGAAGTACACTTAATTATGAGTTCATTTTCTTTGGTGCGCTGTAGTAAAGTGGTGAATGAATGGTGAACTTTCTCCTTAGCTTCCAGGAGGCGTCAGACTGTAGTCTCTGCTGCCGTCAGGGCCAAAGCTGCCCAGAAATGCAGACGGTCTACCAAGGAGGGTCTTGGCCAGCGCAACCTGCAGTGGGCCTGTGCATTTCCCTTGTAGGGGGGCTGCACACAGTGTTGACGGGCACCCAGATGGGCACCCAGCCTGGACCAGGGTCACCAGGGAAAGTGCCAGAAAATGAAATTTGACCAACAAATGGCATTCTCTATTTAACAAGAATGCCAGTTCCAGGTTGAGAATAATAGCTACAAAACTGGTGGTAGCTTTGGGTTACTCAGCATCTTGTTCTCCTTTTCAAATGTTTGGTTTTTGGGAAGGTCCCAGACCTCACATTACTTACTACACAGTTATCTTGCCAGTTCAGGAGATTTCAGGGACAGCTCATCCCTGTGGCCTGAATTTCATATACCACCATGCTGGCCCACTGTTATTTCAGACTGCTAACAGGATTTGAGGCCCTGGAGGGCTAATAGTGAAGAGAACATAGCCAGAGGTCCTACTAGGTGTCAAGTGCTGTAGGGGACACTCACATCAGCAAGTGCAAATACCTTCAGACTACACTGGAAAAGGTAGGAAAAGACTAATAGAGACCAGGGTAAGGTGCCTGGGAAATAGAAATGGGAAAGGGTGGATGCTTCTGTGTCTTTTTAATTCCAGAAACAATACTGTCAAGTCAGTCACAGTGACAAGACAGTATTTATAATTGCCCTGCATGAGGAAGTATTTATAATTGCCCATTTGAATGGGTTATGGCTATAGCTGTTCACTTCCTTTGTCTTGTTTTGATCTGAGTAGGTTTAACTTGCGATAAGACTCAGAACAGAGAGGAGATGAGAGGGGAGGGAAGGGGAGGGGAGAGGAGGAGGG
The DNA here is from genome assembly GCF_000260255.1 of Octodon degus. Classification (NCBI taxonomy): domain Eukaryota; kingdom Metazoa; phylum Chordata; class Mammalia; order Rodentia; family Octodontidae; genus Octodon; species Octodon degus. The sequence goes on from NW_004524743.1 coordinate 1,881,373, forward strand.
AAAGAGAGGCTTAGGGACATGTACATATTTAATATGCATGCACATACATGTGATACAAATTTCATGTATATGATAAGTACATAGATACAAAAGGCAGTGAGAACTCATTTGGTCTCTTATTGTTGGCTTCAACTCTTTTGAGTTTATTGTGAACATTTCCTGTTGCTAAACATTTTAAATAAGAGTATCATTTTTAGTATTGTCGAAGACTTGATATCCAGTGGAGGTCAATATTGAGTTGGATATTTAGATGTTTTCCTTTTTTTCTTGTTCATTTATTTGATAATGGGTCTCGCTGCACAGTGCAGACTCGTAGTGATCTTCCTGTTTCAGCCTCCCCAGTGCTGGGATCACAGACGTGCACCACTATGCCCAGGTTCTGGGGCTGGCTTGGCATGGGGTACTGAGCATTGAACTTGGGTCCTTGCGTCTGCCAGGCAGGAACTTAGACAGCTGAGCTATCTCCCCGCAGCCCATGTTTTCCAGTTTTTAGCTTTACCAAGTGTGCTGCAATGCCGCCTGGAACAAATTGTTTTTAAAGTGGCACAAGTTCTTGTTTCTCAGATGCGGTCATTAAGCTTAACTCGACTGGTGTGAGAACTGTCAAGGGGATTAGTAAAACACTTCTGGGTGTGTCCAAGTGTGTTACAGAGGCATGACCTTGGGCACTGCGTTGGTTGGTCCCTGACCTCTTCCTCTCTAGCATTTTACTCTGCTTTGCTTTGGCGGTTATGAACAAAACACCTCTGCTTACTGCATGCTTCTGCCTTAATGTCTCTGCCTTGGAGCCAGCTGACCAGGGCCAGAATCTCTGGAAAGGAATGTCAAATTGAACCTCTGCTCTAAGCTGTGGGAGGCAGATTTGTAGATCAGGAATGGGGAAGTCATTCATTCATCCAGCAGAGAAACCCTTCCTGTATTTGTCCTGCTGACGATATTTTTCTTTTTGAAACATTATTCATTCTTGCAAGAACATCCTATGGAGAAACCTCACTCTGGAACACTTAGAAGCAGTCTGTTTCTCTTTGAATTTCCCACTTACCCCAGCCCATTTCCCTAGTGATTTCTGAGCCTCCGTCATTCCAAAGAGTGTTCTAGAACAGTGGGGTATGGTCTTACCCTCTCCTCTGTGCTTTTCTTTTCTATGATATTTTTTTCTGCTATATCAACAGTTTGTTTTTTCTTTCAAAAGAGGAAATGACACTTTCTAATTCACATAGAGCTTTTACCTATTACTTTTGTCAGCTGAATTGGTTATAACTCATGTTCTTTAATATTATAATAGAGCCTTTGTGATTAAATATATTCAAACATACTCAGGTGTGTTTAGAACTAGAACTTACAGGTCTGAGCAGAGCCACAATTCAGTTGGTGTCTTTTGTGCCATCAACTTGGTCAACAAGACTACTATGTTTCTTTGAAATTAGAAACGGAGGAAAATCCGCCTGGATGGTACAACTGTATTTCTCTGTCTGTTGCCCCTATTGATTTCTGGCTTACGTTTCAGTTCGAGGGGCTAACTTTACATGTCTTATACTGGCTTCACATGGTTGGATTCTTCTCCATTTGTCCCAAGGCTTCTGTGTTTCCTTGAGGATTCTGGCATGGACGAAGGGAAATTAAAACACAGGCACCGCTTAGGGTTTTCAGTGGTTCCTTTCATGTATGCCTCCTGAAACAAACTTCTCTGAATAACTACAGTCCTCTCTATCCAATAAATAAATATCTTGGTGCCTTCCCCTTAGCTGGTGGAATTCAAATTGTTGGGAAATTTCACCAGTTGAAGCTAACTTACGGACTTCATGTGAGGGAGCCAATGGGGGACTCTTCATGAATATGTTATTAGCAATCTAATGTCTTTGTCACTCGTCTTTTCTGTGCCCTTCATTGTTGGAAGATGAAAATTTTATGGTTGGTTTAGACCAGTGGAAAGGCCAGAGAACTGAGTTAGATATGCAGAGATATTGAAAGGACAGAAATTTCTGCTTTAAAGTATTATCACTATTAGATTTATAATTTTATTTTTTTAGATAAAGTGAATTGTTCCTAAGTCTCTGAGACCAGAAAAGAATTAGATGGTAAATGTGTGTTGGTAACACCCAAGGATTAGAGCAGGAAATCCATTAACAAATAAAAATAAATAAGGGAAATATATCATTGTAAGCAAAAGGTGGGAAAAGGGAAGCTTGGGGCCAGAAAGAGCTGAAAATAATCATTCTAAAGGTAAGAAATCTCTTTAAAGAACACATTGGATTTTTTTCTATTCTGCTGGGACCAAAGGAAATAGATAATGAAGTGTGATTGAACAGGTGGGATTTACTTGTTTTTCAAAGCTTTAATAAGCAAAAAAGGACATTTTTTTTGGTCCAATTAGCAACATTAAGATAAATTTAATGTGCTGGCTTCCTGGGATTTGTGCCTTCAATTTACAAGCTTTGCTGATAAAGAAGAAAAATCAATTTCATTTTATTCTATTTCCCAGGGAGTTAGCAAAAAGCTTGGGGATTTCTTGGAGGGGAGACTTTTTTAATTAGGACTATTACAGGAACAAGTGAAAAGGACCAAATATCAACCCTACAAATTATCTCTTGAGGATAACATGTGGATGATAGTTAGGTCTGGAGGATAACTATTGTTAAGATTTCTTGTGAAACTTTTCTTAGTCTAAGCAAGGAAAAAGTGATCGCAACTAATTGCTCAGGACTCACTACGTGCGCCACTTTCCTGCCAGCCCTCTAACCAGACGAGTCAAGCTTAATAAATAAATCAAGAAAGATGAGATCTCAAGGCATCTTCATAGAGTCGGTGGCGGACGACCGTCAACGTGGAGCACCAGTACGCATTTGTGGGTGGGCAGGGGATGGCACGTAGTCCTGTTCCCTGCATCCTGGTGCCTCTTTGATAAGCAAGTCGGGCACAGGGCAAAGCAACATTGTGTCCTTCCTGGATCTTTAGCTGCACATCAAAGCAAACCTCTAGCTATCTTGACCTGGTCTGGTGGGGAGCTCTGAACCCACAACCTAGAACTAGACCTGAAGCGCACAGGAGCATGCATTTAGCTTATTTCCATCCTGAACCTCTGACCAGAAACTTAGATCTTAGCACATCAATATAAGGAAAAGAAAACGTCATCACCCTAATGTGTGAGATGTAAAAGAATGTGGATGGAAATCATAGTAGTCCCAAACACAGAACAGAAATGGGTTAAATGACCTGGCCTATGTTTCTTTCTAGACAGGGACTACAGGCCAGTGTTCTAGGGAGATGTTGGTGTGTGTGCCTGGGTATGACCTATCAGTGAGGACTCCTTCGCTCAGTTCCTACAGTTTTCAGATTCCACAAAAGCATTGTAATTTTTAAAACTCATGAGAAGAAAAGAAACAACAATGACACTAATAAAACTACTACTACTAATAATAATGAATATGCAATAATGAATACAACCTGGGTTGTAGTTGCCTTATACCAATGCATATTTTTGCTTTTCTCCTGTGGAGGAAAGGGCTCCAGAATGCAGTGATGCCCTGGACCATGAAAGTCATTGTGCAGCCCTGAGCTGCTGGAAGGGATGCCCATGGAGAAGAGATGTAGAAGGGTACAAGCAGAGTGAGAGACAGAGGCACAGAGAGGAACAAGTGCACTCACACCCCTCACCACAGATAGATAGGGAGGGGGAGAAGGAAAGAGGGAGAGGGAGAGAGAAAGAGAGACAGAGACAGAGTCAGAGAAAGAGACAGAGAGACAGAGACAGAGTCAGAAAGAGAGAGAGACAGAGACAGAGAGACAGAGACAGAGTCAGAGTCAGAGAAAGCGAGAGAGAGACAGAGACAGAGAGACAGAGAGAGAGACAGAGTCAGAGAGAGAGAAAGAGAGAGAGACAGAGATAGAGAGACAGAGAGAGAGTCAGAGAGAGAGAGAGAGAGAGAGAGAGAGAGAGACAGAGACAGAGACAGAGACAGAGACAGAGACAGATACAGAGACAGAGATGGTACCTCAGGGAATGTTCTATTGGAAGGGGCAGCCATCATCAGCTTAGTTTGATCTATCTTCCACCTCTGAGGATCAGCTGTGTCCAAAGCAGAACAAGCATCTCTAGTTGCTCTCTGTCCCGTCATGGGGACTCGAGTGAGGGCAGAGAGACAGGGCCAGGCCTTCTCCTGGCCTTTGTTTTTCCATCTGCCAGGTCCACAGGAGTCCTGAGAAGGGAGTTTGAGGTCAAGTCCTGCTGTCAATGTTGGGCAGCATTCTTCTCTTTGTAGCTAACATGAGTCACAGAAATGTGTCCCCCTCAGTTGTCACTATGAAGCCACTGATATGATGGCAAGGCTTCTGCTGAGCCAGCTGTGAATTGGGATATCCAATCTGGTTTGGAACCAGAAACATTCTAAGCTGAGCCCCAGGATGGTTGCCTCAATTGTGGAGGCACTGGGAAAGGGGAACGTGGAAACCTGAACACTCTGTATTTAATTGAAAGTCACAATATTTCTCCTCACCTCTGTTGTTTGGAAAATTGAGAGTGGGTAGATGGGCGACAATTGATGAAAGGCTCAGTAAGATATACTCTATTGCCAATCCCTACAGGAAACCTTAGTGAAATAATTTATAATAAAAAGCACATGTACTTTAATCTACTCTGAATTCTGATCTTCTCATCTTGCCAGAAATGACTGTAGGAAGAAATCAATGATAGTTGTGTTTTTATTCCCAAGAAAAGTTATTAAACCAGAGGTGGAGTGGTCTTCCAGCTTTCTCAGCTAAGAGAACTCAGTAGGCAGCCAGGGTAGGGAGATGGAGCCTGCCTGGAGGACAGGGCCCACACAGCCTCACTTCTCCAAAGCGCTCTCGGACGGAGTCATTCTTATCTTGTGCAAATGGTCACAGCATGCATCTGCCTGCAAAGTCAGGCATCGCTACGTCCAATGTCATTATGGAGATAATTCTCAGGTAGAAGAATAAGGACAATGGAAGCCATTTGTCAGCTTTCTTTGGGTTGGTTGCAGATTATGTTTTCTGCAACTATCATAGAAGCAGGGTGCATAAATCCCATCAGAAATGGAATCTGATGGCCACAGCAAACTGGAGTGCCCTCAGTCCTCAAGTAGAGGCACTTACTTTGGATTTGCTTTAACAGCTATGAGACGCTCATCTGTTTAGAAGATGAATAGTTGATTTAAGATCCTCTGATAGCAGCAGGTTAATTAAAGAGTGACTCCATCGTCTTTAAAACCCAAATAGCAGTCATTATGAAAGCAAGTCCACCTGATGCCTGTCATGTGATAAATGTGCCTTTGATTTCCAAAGAGCTGACACACTACTAAGCTAGTCCATAGGGTGGCTGTGTTCTTTCTAAACACTACAGATACGTAAGCAGCATCTGCTAGTGCCTTCTTTTCTAGTGATACGTATTTTTGCAAATAGGGTGCTGCTAACAACATTGTTTTGGGTGCCATGTTTAATAACTATGACAGCCTGTGAGGTGGGAAAGTGTTGTTAATTCCATTTCATCGATGAAGAAATTGAGGCATGAAGTTAAGTAGTTTCTCCCAGCTCATCCAGTTTGTGCATGGCCGAGCTGCCCTTTACTGCCTGGCTGAGAGGTGGCATAGAACATCACAGCCTGCTGTATTTGGGGACAACGATCACTATTGGATGAATAAGCAGATTATTCTGAATTACCTGCATAGCCTGTGGCCAAAGCTATGACTGTCTGTCTAGAAGGTTTAGGGGAAAGGAAAAAAAATTGTGAAGGAGAAATCACTCTGAAAGTTTGGTGCTGAAATATTGATTAGGTTATTGATTCCAGTGTTTCATCCATGATAACCTTTTAAAATCAAGTGAGCCAATTTTAGCCTGTACTGTAAACAAAAGAATACCTACACCCATCATGTCATTCTGAACAGCAGATGCTATCAGACACCAGTCCCTCAAACAGGCCATCTATGGGGGTGACACAGCACAAAATGGGCCCCGGGGAAAGGGATGTGTGGACAAGAGTAGGGATGGCACACAGAACGGAGTCAGCACTAACCACAAAGAGCTTCCAATGTGTGGGTGCACACTACGTGCTACAGAACCTGAGGAGAGTGGAAAGGCAGATCTGACTAGGTGATTGGGCCTTTTAGGAAAGAGGCATAATGCTGCTCCTGTGGTGGGAATGTGAGCCAGCTAGAGTAACCCAACTTCAAAACTAACCTTCAATTGGTTGACAAAAGTGAAGGACTCTCCACATGCGTAGTCATGTCATCAGACTCTGGGAATGCAAGAGATGGTGGAGGGTACAGCCAGGAAGAAAGCACCATCCTGGGAGTCCTGGGCTGTGTGGGTGGAACGACATCAATGAACCCAGCTTCAGTCACCAGGAATAGAAAAGAACATTTACTGTGCTGACTTAGTACATGACACACGGGGCTCAAAAATCGGATTTTGTATGTGGCATTCAGTCATGTGCTATTGTATATTCTTGTCTTGTTGAAGAAGCTCTGTTTTTCCTTGCCATAAACTCCAATAAAAGCAGGTTTGTTCTTTCTTCCCACTTGTGTTCCTGAAGCCTATGTTTACAAGACCTTATGTTGCTTGTACTCTGGTATGTTACTTTATAATCTCAACTTCTATTTGCTACAAACACCACCAGAAGCTGACAGTTTTGTTTGGGATAAACTCCATTGATCTCTGTTTCTCTGAGGTACAGGTATTTCTCCCAAGTATTTCCCAGCACACTTTCTTTGAGGTGACATCAGACTGTGAACACAATGACAAATGGAAGTCAGACTGCCTGGGTTGGAGTCCCAGCTCCAGCACTTGTACTTGTGGAGTCTAGAAATAAGTTTTCAGCTTCTCCAGGCCTGGATTACTCCTCTGCTTTTGGAGTTTAAATATGTTGGTTCAAGTTTTAACTAGTACCTAGTTCATGGTCAGGGACAGTCAGCACGAATTATGGGTTTTCATCGGGAGTGACGACTAAATTCTTTGAATGGAGTGATTAGCAAAACAGACTGAAAAGGTGTTTGGGGGACAAGGGATTCAAAAAGAGTGGTTGGGAAACATGAGAGCTGTGTAACCCCATTGGATTAGTCCCAGTGAAACACGTGTAGAAAGCACTCCCAAAGGGCTTTAGGTTTTACACTTTGAGGCGCAACAGTTAACAGTGGATTTCATGAGCAGGCATTGAGCAAAGGGTCTTTTGGTAGGTTCAACCTTGAGGCCACTACAGTCCCTGCTTGGCCATCTGGAGCGTGATGTATGTGACAGTATACTCCTCATTCTGAAGAGTGCTTTCTTGGAACTGGTGGTGGCTGGTGGAAAACAACTGAGGCAGCAATGGGTCGTTTTGCCTACCTCATCCACACAGAAAAGGACCCAGATTTGACCTAGGGAGAGTTAATAGGAAAAGTATTCATCATCTTCCCAGCATTGTCTGTTTTTGAGTAAATTTTGCACACATTATCTCATAAGCGCTGCCTTTTTGTAAGAACTTGTTACTCCATATTCAATAAAGACATTATTTTATAAGAAAACTAAAGCATGACTGATAAAATTAAAAATTCCCCTTGGGTAGCACTTCTTCTCCCTCTCCCATGAATATTGTGTGCTCACAGCTTTATCTATACATTTACATGTGGATAAATTTGTTCAAACATACAATAGTGCTTTGTAGATTTTTTCAACATCAACAGTAACATACTATACCTAATGTACTCTAAATCTTTCTTCTCATAGTATGTCTTTGAGATCATTGTGTAATAAAGCATACAGATCTATGTCATCCTATTAAATTTCCACATCCCCATGAAATGACTATTTCACTATTCACTTAGTCATTTCATTTTGTGAGATATACATCTATCTATCTATCTATCTATCTATCTATCTATCTATCTATCTATCTATCTATCTATCTTACTAGAGCTAAAAATGAGGACTCTTTGGGGTTCCTGAAACCCAAACAGTGTATTAATTCATATAGCTGCTCTTTGAAACAGGTATGATCCTATAGCGGAGGAAAATGAGACTCAGAGATTGCCACAGGCAGCGGGTAGCAGGTCCAGGTCCAGAAGCCAGGACCTGTTGGTCCCAGGGTCCGATATGCTGGGCTTTCTTCCCTCTCCTTCCGACGGTGTGTGGGTCAGGTGGGGAGGACGGATCACACAGAGGCCCGGCCCCAGCTAACCATGGTGCAGTGCTGAGGCAGCGCTGTTTTAGCTACCTCCCACAGCTGAAGTTTGAAAGGTCCACCTGAGAGTCGAGGGGAGGGAGTAGCACTTCAGTTATTAAGGATGAAGGTTACAGAGGGCATACGGAATAAGAACCCAGGAGGGTGGCACGTTTTCAGCAGGAAAGGAAGAGGACGATGCGTCAAGTGACCATCATACTTGAAAATAAAAGGGTTTCCTGGGGTCTGCTAAAAGTTTTATTTCAGAGGGCCTGGCTTCTTCTTGATAAGATTTCTTCAATATTTTCCAGTGGCATGCTGAAAGTTTCTTAATTAAAATCCCCAGCAGTAGGGAGATGTATGTTGATGCGGACTCCAGTGCCCCGGGGCCTGTGCCGCCCCAGCGGAGGGGCAGCCTGCCTGCGGCGGTGATGGGGGACTCTCCCAGGGCAGGTGCCCGTAGGAGTCTGGAGCCCAGCCATCTCAGCGTGCCCTTGATGCCCCAACCCAGCCAGCACAATCCCTGGAACCCAATTAGCAGCTTGGCAATAGCATCCTAGTGTGTTGCGACCTCTCAGTTAAAGAGGAATAACGGACATGAAAGAATCAAGTGGGAAAAGAACATTTTGGATCCAGAAGGAGCTCGTTGCTTGTCAGAGATCTAACGAACCGGAGCAAAATAAGTTGCTGCTGCTTAAGCCTCTTTCTAACACTGCTTGGAATTGGTTAGCTTAGGGAAAAGCATCGAATTGCACAGAAAATGAGAGGGAGAGGGAGAGAATAAAGGAAAGTAGTACTTACTGTTCCCCTGTTCAATTTCTTTAATTTTTTTTTAAAAAATGATTTAATAAAAATAGGGCATCATTAATTTTAGAGTTGGCACAAAAATGAAAAATGATGTGCTGATTAGTGATATGCAATTTGTTCCCTGAGTATCTTCAATAATGTGTGAATGTCACATTACATAACACTTATAATGATTAAACCCCAAGATGAAATAAGATAGGATAGATCTTGTGTTCTTCCCCTGACTACTGGACAACACATCTCATTAATCTCTCGGGCTTACAGCCTTAAATTGAATAAGCAGTGTTGTTGGGCAAGATTTATAGGCAGAAGACTTAGCGGCCTCACTGAGGGAATCTTGCAGGACTGTTTTGAGAATCCTCCAAGTTAATTCTTGGGATTTGTATTCATTGTAGCCTGTCATAAAATATTGCCCTAACCAGTAATGAGCAGTGAACCTTCTCAGGAACTTAGTATTCTGACAGCAACGTTAAAAATGGGCAGTTGTGGATGCTGTATCTCATAGGAAGGTGCAGCATTCTCAGTTCCTATTTAGAGCTATTCCCCTAGAAGTGGTGACTTCGGTCCAGTAGGAAATGATGTCTGGACATACGCAGGTAGTGAGAAGTAGTCAGGAGAAACGTGTGAGCCTTGCTCATCCTAAGGATAGATGCACCAAAACAGGGATGAGAAGGCCCAAAGGAAACGTTCGTTGAAAGAAAGGCTGAAATGGTAACCAGAATCCCTTCTATCTTTATTTAAATTCTCTTTATGACCCAAGTCCTGACCCATACAGATGGGCTCACTGTGTGCAAATGTTTCCATTACTCTTCTCTCATTCCTGGGACAAATACCCGACACTCAAAATGAAGGAAGGAAGGAAGATTTATTTAGCTCACAGTTGGAAGTTTTAGTCTGTACTCCACTGGCTCCAAGGCAGAGTGACACGTGGCAGAGGACAGCAGAACAGCAAGAGCAAAAAGGAGGAGTAACAGCAACAATGGCAAAAGAGAGTGAGTCTGTTTCCCCTATGTTGCTTTCAGGCTATCTGCCTCAGGCCAGGTGGAGCAATCATACACATAATCCCAGCAGCACTTATAACCCATAATCCCAGCAGTACTCACTTCCATAATTCCAGCACTGGATCATGAATTAATCATAGATTCTAGAAGTCCATCCCATGACTGCATGAGGCTTTAGGGGGATGACTAGACACAAACCATAACAACAAGTTTAAAGAAAGTGTCTTGCTCCTTATGGACCAGCAACCTAGAATTAAAGTTAAAAGAAGATTGAATTGATCTGCTCATCCTAAATAGGATTTCTCTTTCTTTAAAAGTTAGCAGTGAGTCTTACTTCACAACTTCCTCCTTGGGAACATTACTTCCTCTCAAAATAATGTATTTATCACTATACTGTGGGCTCCTTGGTGGGTGGATCTGGGTGGATTCTATAGCCCTGCCCCTCAATTTTGCCTGGGACTTTCTAAATAGCCTACAATATTTTCTGGTACATGAGACAAAGTTCCTCATAAAAGTCAAAATTCATCTTGAGGTTCCATTTGTTGGACACATTTTATCTTCTACACAAAAGTAAACCTGCAAATGCTCTCTTCTTTGATGGTCAGTCACTTAATCCCTAATCCCATAAACTAATTATTTTCTTTACATGTGTCATCAGTGTGTACTTCCTGGTCAACTAAAACCTCAGTACTTTTTTTTTTAAACTACCATTAAGGGAACATTTCCACCCATCTCTTACTGGAGCAAGGTTGGACATTCTTTTAAAGTTGGGTTTATAACCTAGCCTACTTATCAATGTAAAACTTAATTACGATGTGTTTTGCCCATCTTTCTACTGTGCTGCAGTTTTTTCAAATACTGGTCTAATCAATACAGCTGCTGTTGCGATGCTGTGTCCTTTGCAGACTTGACTAACAGACTTGCTCACAGTAAAAATGTGGGTGCTTTGACAGATGCCACTAGAGTCCTTGCCTCCCCTTTTGGCAGCCTATTGTATTTGTGATCAGTCTGCATAAATTTCTTTGTGGGGCTAGAAGTGGGTTAGGAAAATATTCCATCCATTTGTCCTCTTTACTGATTTTGTACAGGAGAAAAGAGTTTGAAAGAGCCCGCAGTCACCTTGCTAGTTAATAGAAAAACCAGCAGAGTAGAAAAACTCCAGACGATAGCCAAGGCCAAAAGACAGCAGGGTCAGGGTTTCTTTCTTCTGCAGCACAGCTGCCACTCTTCCTCCCATTTGCAAGGTCAATTCAAGGAACACTGAAGCATCTAGCTGAAGTCCTGACATGTCGAAGGAGTGCTCCTAGTCTGACCTGAGGGTCATGCTCCGGGGCAACTTGAAGATAAAGCAAAAGAATAGCCTTTCACTGTCAACTCAAGTAGGACCTTCAGTGCACTTCTGGTCTGTAGCACGCTGGGGTGTCACTGCCTGCTAGTGCATGTGCTATAAGTGAAAGCCAGAGCACGTGCACAGGTGAACGTGCTTGTTTTACGCCACCACTGAGGAGTGGGGGAAATGGAGTTTCCTGGTCAATGGAAATCATTAATAGGGAGGCAAATTGGTCATTGATGGAAATCCATTTGGGGACTTGCTTTGTGCTCACCAAGAAAGCTCTATTTTGATGAGGGACTGTACGTTTGTTCAATGAAAAGAAAATAGCACTTTGTACCTGGCTAACAGAACTGCTACCCATTTCAGTCACAAGTGTCATTGTTCCCATTATTCAGTATTTAAATACACATAATGTCACATCTTTCCTGCCATTAGTCAGTACATATTTTCAAAAGCTCTTTTTCTTAAACTTTCTGAAGCCCAGGATCCAAGAACACTTTTCTCTTAGGAATATATTATTATTATTGGCTAGAATAGAAATAGTACCTTTTCAAAGTTAGAAAAAGCACCAAGCAAAGTTTCCCTTGGAGCCCTCTTAGAACTTATCTTTACTGTGACAGTATGTTTGTTCTTCTTATAAAAATACCTCTTAATGATCTATTGTTCCATCTGAATTGTTTGTAGTAAAGATGGAAACTTCAGTATTATTTAGCTGTAGTTCAACAGAGTGCTATCATATTGCACTTCTAATCAAAAAATAAATTGAACATAGTGGTAGGGCTTACAGAAAGAGAGAGAATTAGGTTTGATTAGATTAGCTTTCACCTGCCTGGAATAAAACTGTCTGCCTTTCCCGTTATTTGTCAATGTTTATAGCAGGTTTCGTCCACAATACTTTCACTATTATTTCCAGGTGGTAAAAGGTAGTCAAGCAGAAAAGACACTCATAAATGTCAGCAAAGAGTAAGTTTTTTTGCATTTCAAGGGCTTTGAAGGTCAAGGTCAGCCCACTTAAGGAAGCAGAGTGGTAGGTATGTGGTAGCGCGTTGTTAGCTTGTGTATTTAGGCGTGTAATGTATGTGGAGTTAATGCACTGTTTATCATTCTTCAAAAGCAAAATATCCTGGGATGATTCTATCTGGTTTGTGTATTTTGCCCACCTTTTTGGTGGTAGCATAATTCAAATTTCCATAATTTGTGATGAGAAAGAGAAGCTATGTGCCTTGTTAAGGGCTGGTTCAGCTATGGAGTACGGTGATTCTTTGGTGGTTTCCTTTGTTATCATTTGATTATTCTTTCTGGCAGCTGTCTGCCCCACCCCATGCTTGGCAGAAGAAGCACTCTGCTAAGAATTCTTGTAAATTACTGAAAGCTTTTTTTTTTTTTTTCCTGTCTAGAAGTCTTTATTGAATTTTTTTTCCTTATGAGACTTTATTTTTTTCCCTCTAGGAATCCGGAGCGATTATAGTTTAGAGCTACCAAAAATAGGAGTACTCTTTGATCTCGAAGAGCTTCTTGAAGATTTTTCCAACTGAAGAGCCCTGAAGGTCTTATTTCAGGGTGCTGTTAGCATGGCCCTTTGCAGTGAAAAATGCTGAGTGTTCTACCAAGTGTATTATTCTTATTGGAGATGATGGACTTTTGTCGTACTGCACTCAGTAGTAGGCAGGCTGCTGGAGTCCGCACGTCCAGATGCGTGTGTGTGTGTGTGTGTGTGTGTGTGCGCATGTGTGTGTGCATGTGTGTGTGCCTACTTCTGCTCAGTTGAGTCTGGGTCTTCATAACTTATTTCCATCATGATGAAGGATAAGTGGAGAAAAGTTGTGGGAATTGGAATAGACATTTAATGGGACTCACTGTGTGCTGGGCATACAATGTATCTAAGGAAGATACAAATTTATCTCTATCTCATTGTTTCTGTCTGTACATGAAAATTATATTGATGTAAAGAAGATCTGTAGGAGAAAAAGATAATATTATTTAGTTTAGGATTTATGTGACACAAGCGCCTTCATGAGGAAAAAAAAGATCTGTAGATGTAGATTTGGCCTCTTATATCCTTGTACTGTTTGGATAAAGAACAGTGAATTATGAAAAAGCAAATACCTATGCAAGGAAATTAGAAAATAAGCATTGTTTTAACAAGATGTGGGCAGTACTTTCTCATTCTTGAAAAAAAATGTCAGTGTTCTTTTCTAGTGTAAGGACAAACTCTTCCTTGTGACAATCACATGGGGATTTACCCTTTCACATTTTAGAGATGTCACGTGATCTTCTGGCGCTTGTTTCATTTCCTCTTAGCACTGAGCCTTGAACCCATGGCCTTTGCACTTAGTTCCACCCCAGCCCTTTTCATCTTTTGTTTTGAGACACTATTGTAATTTCACTAAGTTGTTAGATATTCCAGAATGGGCTCAAACTTGTTATCCTCCAGCCTCACCCTCACAGAGTGCTTGGATTCCAGGTGTGTGTCACCATGCTCACTTGCATATTGTGGTGGACTGAAAACTGGTAGTCAACTTGTAACACACAGCTGAGCTGAATCAGTGTGGTGCTGGGTGTGGAAGGCCCCTTTGGGGATTGTTGCCAACAAAAGGAAAGGGAGAGCTGTAGAAAAAGAAGTGGTGCTAATGGGAGCTATTGGTTCTCCTGGAGGATCTTGTCATGCTGGCCTTCCTGGTAGGAATTTGGCTGTTCGCATCATTGTAGGAGCTCAGTATTTTGTTGTCACTGAGAACGGCTATGGTTTACTTTAAGGGAGCTCTGGTCCTTACTTTGAGCATTGCTTTCTGGCTCTGGAGGGGAAGTTAGTACACTGTCAGTGTCCTGAAGGAACTTGTTGCCCGGCTTTCCTGATATAGACGTGACTGTTCTCATTCTCCAAGTAGCTCAGGGTCTTCTTGGCTCTGAGCATGGATGTGGCACCTTTTGGGGGAGCTCTGGTTCTTACTTTGAACATTGCTTCTGGGCTCCAAGTGCAGATTCCTTGACCTGCTATCACAGATCCTTTGTCCCACTGGCACAGACTTTCTAGCTTCCACAACTGACCTTTGGGCCTTCTCAGTGCAGATCCATGAAACAGGCCTGCATGAGACATTGGAATGGGCTCTAGGCCTCCAGTGGGACTGGTGGGGTGCATTGTCATGGATTCTAGGTCTTTAGATGGATTCAGGCAGAACATTGTCATGGGATACAGGCCCTGAGCTAGATTCTGTGGGTTTCCTGCACTCCTTTATATGTGACTCTTTGGATGGCTAGTATAAAATAATCCCATAAATTGTGTGTCCTGTATCATTTCCTTGCAAACCCTGATAACAACACATATGTTGATTTTCTTAAATGTTTTCAGCTAAAAAAAGTTTTTGATGAAAGTGATATGGTTAGGGTGTAGTACATGCTTGAAATTCTTTCATGCACATTACTGTACCTTGTTCAGCACTCACTGTTAGGCTAAGAAGAGATAAGTTACTGTTCTTACTTTCTAGATGAATTCAGAGAGAGAAAGTGGGGTTGCCTAGGGACCAAATCTAGGTTTCTGTAGTGTCCAGGATTACCCCAGTAGAGTAAGTAGGGTTCAGAGAGGAGGGATTTGGGAAAGACAGTGAAAGCCTAGAGAACAAAGTAAACTGCAAGGGAAAGTGTAAAAGGTTTTTTTTTGTTTTGTTTTGGTTTTTTTTTGGTGTGTGTGTGTATGTGTATGTGTTGCCTATAAGAAGGAAATCATTTTCATGCAAAGAAATATTTTGAGAACTGCAATATCTCTGGACAGTAAAAGCTCAGATGTTCTTTTTTGTTTCTAAGAAAATGTCCTTTTGGCCACTGCGCTCAGGCCCTGGCTGGTCCATATTTTCTTGGATGTCTTTTTTTATATCGACCTTCTCTTTCTGTTTGCCAGTTTTCAAACTCTTGTGGCCATTCCTATGTAGAAAATTTAATTTTCTCTTTGTTTTTACTCAGTTTTCAGGGCATATCTTCTCTTTTTACTCAATATGAAGACACTCAGGATAGTGTTCTACTAATAATGAACTATAAACACAAGATGTAGTTGACTGTCAACATCAGTCAACATTGGGTAGAACTTGAGTCAACAAAGGAAGGGATTTTTATAGTTTTTACCAGTTAACCCTCAAAGTCTGTGAGAAAGGGGTTTTTATTATCTCAGTTTTAAGAGTTGACAAGTCTGTAGAGAGGAACCCATTGGCCTAGGGTGGACCTAAGGTTAGAAGCTAGTTTCTCTTATCTCCAAATCATCTGTCTTTTGACACTACTGCCCCTCGCAAATGATTCAAACAGGACATCAAAAGGCACACAAACATTTCAACTCCCACTCACAGTTCCTTTTCTTGTTAGAAATCTAGAAAAATAAATGTAAATTACTTTCTTCATTCCATTTATTGATGCACCAGCATTTCTTCCATACCTAATATGTACACAAAATGAATTTCCACGGACAGGGTATAAGCTGTGGTCCTTTACCTCAGGTGTTATAATTCACTGGGGTAGACAGTTATGTGGCCATGTAGATGCAGGACGATCCTTGACACGTAGTTTTAGTCAAGTCTGCTTGAATTGTTACAATATTACATATCAGATATTATCTTTGAGCAATTCCAGACATGTTCCAGATGTTTATATTATGGTTTTACCCTTATGGGGTAATTTTACTAGTATACATGAATATAAATTTTAAGCTGTTCTCTCTTCCGCCTCATCTCCCCAACCACATCTATCTAAGTAGGAATGTCTTTCCCTCTGACACAATAGAAAATCTAAAGGAGCTACTAGAGAAGAGGGGAAGTTTTCTAGAGGCTAAAGATAGGTTAGTCTTTCTCCAAAACTGAAATTTTACCTATGAAATCTATCCAGTTGAGTATCCCCAGTCCAAAAATTCCATATCCAAAATGCTGTAAAATTTTAAAAATTTAACACCAACATGAGACATGATCCTCAAAAAGCTTTAGATTTTGAAGTAGTTTACATTTCAGATTTTTAGACTAGAACTGCTCAACTGTCAAAGTCTTATGTAAATAATCCAAAATCCACCAAGCTGCAAAATCTGAAACACTTGTGGTCTCAAGCATTTCCAGTAAGAGATGGTCAACCTGTACAGGTGCATGAGCTGATCAAAAAGCAGGAAATTTACCAAAAGCCATGAGAACCTTGCTATGGCTAAGGCAGGGGGTCTGGGCTTGAGGAGCCTGAGAGGTGAGGTAGTGTGAATTGTCAGAGGTGAGGCATGAAGGAACTTTCCCGCGAGCCACAACACTTGGACCGGATCACAGAGAGGAGAAGAAGTGAGGTAACATCTCTCCGTTTGTGTAGTTTGGCTTTACATGCAAAGATCTTTTAAGTTAAAAATACAGGTTTTTGATTTCATAAAAAAGAAAATTTCATAGCAAAAAGATAAATGGTGATGATAGTTAATACGGTGTGTACTATTATCTTCAAAATAGTCACTCAGTACAAGATACAGACAAAAGGGATTCCTACAAGAAGGTACAAATAACAGCACGTAACTTTATTTTCAGTGAACCAAGAAAAACTAGTATTATCAATGAAACAAACTAATATGGATATATTAAAATATTTTTGAAACAGCAGAATAGGTAACTTGGGAATTATCTGATCTTCCCTTACTTCCTATCTACCTGATTTCTATTTTGCTCTTCATATACCTTTTAGAGAAACCATACCATATTTTTAATCTTGTGTCTGACTTCTTTCACTTAACATTACATCCCCAAGTTACATCCATTTACTAAAAATGTCTCGCTTATCTTTCATTATAGCAGAGTTGCATTCCATTGTATATAAATACTACATTTCCCTCACACATGCATCTGTTCAGGGCCATGGAGATACTGTCTTCAAGTTTTAGCTATTATAAATTATGCTTTTGCAAGCAGGGTTATGCACATATGGAAATCAGTGTAGCGATTCTTCCAAAAACTAGAAAAAGAAATTCCATTTGACCCCTCCTTGGTGTCCTCCCCTGAAAGAGTTAAAACTAGCATATTACAGGAAAGATGTTTTGTTTGATTGAAATAGCATATCTTGATTGGTCAAATTCTTGATTATATGGAAAGAAGTGGAAATCTACTAAAAATTTACCAGGAAGACAAAGTAGTGATATATATTAACATGAATCCTTATGATCGACGGACCATTGAAAAGAGACTTCTAGTGCAGTATGCTAGTAGGAAGGGTCATAAACCAAACCTGAGAAGGACTAGGCTGTGCTGAAATGCTCTGGGCCAAAGGAGCCAGGTAAATTCTGTGCATTGCATGGCAAGTTCTGTCGCAGCAGGACAAGACCCACAGAGCCTGCACCCCAGATGGCACATGTATAGTCCCCCTGAAAGTCAGTGTAAATCTTTAAAAATGTCTCCTTCCAGAGAAGGGGCCCTTTCTTACTGGGAACAGTGTCTGCAATCCCTTCCCAGAATTATTTGTTTTCTTAACCTTTTCTTTATGTCCTAGAAGTAGAGCCTAAAAGCTCTTAAAGTATTTTGATTTTGAATTCTCACAAAAGTATTTTTTTCTTTCACGTAATTCAATAGAAAAGGCAATAAAAGTGATATATTCAAAAGTATTCAGGACCCGCTATCAGAGCCACATGGGAATAAACTATCTTGCCACCTGCACATCCCACGGGAGAAGGAGGCGCAATTCACATGTAGGAAATATTGTGCGTGTTTGCCTCCATTTTGCTCGTATTGTCTGCTCTGCTGAAAGGCAGATTTTTTTGCAGATAAAAGCTGCCCTGTCTTGCTGAACTGCTCATCTATTTTCCTCAGGAAGAAAAGGCATTGTCAAAACAGGAGCAAAGCCTGATTTGCAGCTTATCACCTAAAAATAAAACTCATGAAAATGTCAAAATATGTTAAGAATATGGGCCAATTTCACACTCTGGAAAATTACCTAACGAATTTGGCACAGGCTGTTTTCAAGCAAGTATGGATTACATGTTTTCCAAGCATCAGTGAGTGAATTGTTGGTTGGTGCTGGAGCAGGAAGATGGTGTGGAGATGCTGTGGAGGTTCTGTGGAGATGTGTGGAGATGCTGTGGAGATGGTGTGGAAATGGTGTGAAGATAGTGTGGAGATGCTGTGGAGATAATGTGGAGATGCTGTGGAGGTTCTGTGGAGATGCTGTGGAGGTGCTATGAAGATGCTGTGGAGGTGCTGTGGAGATGATGCTGTGGAGATGCTGTGGAGATGCTGTGGAGGTGCTGTGGAGGTGCTGTGGAGGTGCTGTGGAGGTGCTGTGGAGATGATGCTGTGGAGATGCTGTGGAGGTGCTATGAAGATGTTGTGGAGGTGCTGTGGAGGTGCTGTGGAGGTGCTGTGGAGATGGCCTGTCTCTTCCTGCCACTCCTGGGCTGACAGATTTGTGGTTCACACAGACTGTGCTCAGGCTGACCAGTCTGTTCCCAGATTCTCTTGTGTTTCTTAAGTTTGGGTGCCTGTGGGTCTAGCTCAGCTGCTGTTTTCAGTGATGAGGCACTAGTGAACCAACCAGCTTCTGGTGTGGAGGGCTTCATAGCCTAGTGGGTCATTGTAATCATGAAGCAAGCTGCACGACAATGGTTCAGAGTGCCTGGACAGAGAGAAAAGCACTAGAGGTTGTCA
Organism: Octodon degus; assembly: GCF_000260255.1. NCBI lineage: Eukaryota > Metazoa > Chordata > Mammalia > Rodentia > Octodontidae > Octodon > Octodon degus. The sequence goes on from NW_004524743.1 coordinate 1,900,294, forward strand.
ACATCAGTCACTGGGACCAAACTCTGCATGAAACAAAAATTACCCAAAAGGTGAGACCCCAATGAGTGTGCCAAATACCAACACTAAAGTTTCAGTTAAAAACATTAAGATCTACCACACATTGGGCTCCTACCCACTGAATTTGTTTTGTTTTTGTTTTTTAAATGTAAAGAAATGGCTTGTGTTTCTTCTCCAGTAGTCATTGGTAATTCCTTCCTGCAGAACTAGCTTGTGTATATTTTCATAATAATGTTTACTGAATAAATCTGAATATTTGACTTAGGGAATGAACAAATCATCTCCAGAGGAATTCTCATCTCCATGCTTTCCTATATAAGATACAAAAACTGATTTTTTTCTCCCTTATTTTGAAGAAATATGCAGAGAATGAAAATTCTCTGGATTTTTGCTTTCTGGGCACCATTTCCAATAAGATTGCAAGTTTCCAACCAGCTGGCTCAGTGGACATTTAAAGCTCCCACAGTCAGTGGCAGGCCTTAGTGGCAGTTGTGTCATTAACCCGCCAGTGTCCACTTACATGTGAGAGTGAATCCCGTCTCGCCTGTACAGCTGACTGTAGAGGTTTTCTCTCAGCCAAGGGTTAATAAAGGAAATAATCTCTTTTTTTTCTGCAAACTTTTTCTCAGCAGGTGCAAAGTAGCTGCAATCAGGTAGGCTTTGGTAAGTGGCAACTGCTCTCTGTCAAGTTGAAAGATCACAAATTCTCACCCCATTTCTATTTCAATTACATAGATACCGGCCTCATTTTGTGAATGTCTATAGGCATGCCTAGGCCTGTGATGGGCAATGCACTTGGACCCAGCACAGGGACCTTGAGCAGAGCTGTGTGCTGAACTTGCCTTGCTAGTGCCGCCAGCTCAGGCCCATCAGAGTCCCTGATCATCTTTACAAAGCCCTTAGATTTGGAAGCCAGAGAAGCCAGCAGGGATTCTCAAGCAGATGTAGAGTCGAGGAAACCAAGGCAGAGAGAGGTCAGTAGCCAGATTTGTAGACACATGGCATGTAGGTATATTGAGAGATGGCCTCAGAGCCTTAAGCTGCTGATTTCTAAATGCTGAATGCTAAGTTCACTTTGTACCAGTGGTGCCTGGAGGGTGTGTTAAAAGGATTCTAGAGTTGTACCTTTGCTCAAGGGAAATAGCTGTATGATTAACCATGTCTGCAAGAGGAAAAGGTGGAGCTTGTCAAAGCTATAGATTTTCTAGATTTTCTTAAATGGTGAAGGTTGATTGGTAATTAAATAGTTACTACATAGTACAAAATATGCTTTGGTCAGAATAAAGGGCTTTAGAATCTTGGTGAGAGGCAGGATAGTTTCATAGAGCAGATGTCCTTTGGATTTGGTCTTGAAGGCTAAGTTTCTTTAGGGAGAAGAAAGAAAGGAAAGAAGATGGTCCATGAAGAGTAGCATGTGGATGAAATGAAGGAAATTAACAATTAGGAACTGCCAGCCAGATGCTGGACTACGTGAGCGCTTTTAGTGTTATTTCTTATTTAATTTTCATAATGCCTCAGTGATTTTACAGATGGAGGATCAGAGTCAAAGAAAATTAAGATGTCCGGGTCATATAGTGAAGATTTTAATTCTCGGGGCTCTAATGTGACTTTCACAGCACTCCCAAGAGGGTCAGGGTAGGGGAAGAACAAGGGGCTCTGGGGGTGCCAGCTCACCAGTTTGAATATGACTCCTGAATTGGCTTGCTTCTAGGAACTTCTTGCAGGATGGCAGGAAGCTATTGGAAATGTGGGCTGGCCTGATGTGGTCATGATACAAAGGCTATCAGAGACTCTCTGGTAGCATACCTTATGCATGTGAGCCGCTGATCAACAGTGGAGATCTTTTTGCCTTTGCTATTCTAGCGTCGGAGACTATAAGTAATAAACTAATATGCTTGATGTTGTATGAGCAATTCAAATTACTGCCAATGCAATATTAAATCCAGAATTGATAGGAAAATTGTCCTACTTAGAAATTCAAGTGTTCTTGGCACGGTGATATTTATTATCACCAGGAGACCTGTGCTGTGGCAAAACTCTGCCTGCATTTCAGCAAAAATTGTTTAATATGTATGCATTCCTTTGTTCATGTTCAACTTTGTCCTGCAAGGGGACAGTGTGTGTCCTTAGAGAGATGCTGGCTGGTGCCACAGTTGATTTCTAAGCATGGGGTAGGGGGTGGGATATGTTTGCTTGTATGAGATAGCCCATGCCGTGTTCAGAAAAAGAAGGGCTGCTTTTTACAGGAGCAATCTCAATGAGAAAAATTCCCCAAGGGGAAATGGTCACTGGTGAAGTCCAATGCCATGGGCAGGCCCAGGACTCTTTTCCTTTCCTTGTGGACCTGTGGTTCTGTCTTCTTTAGGCTGTAGGATGAGGCCTAATGTTCAATATAGTCCAGGGACCACTGCAGATTTTCTTTGTTCTTAGAGCTGGTAAAGATGGTGGTGTTGACTGCAGTTACACTGATCACGTTGCCGTATTTCACTGATTTTAGATATGTTTTTGCCCATTTTCACTTATCTGTGGGTGTGGTCTGCCTTATGTTCAATACTACCTCGCAGTCTGTATCAGCCTGGAACAAGTTCAATTCTTTCAAAGAAAATCTGTGTCAGCGCCGACGGCCACCCGGAGACACTGCCCGCCTGATACCACTTAAAGTCGTGCTGGTGGTGAAAACATAGCGGGAGCCTGCACAAGCGCCAGCTTGTGGGGCACACTGTCAAAGAGGATTATGTTTCTTCTTTCTCTTCTTGCTTTTTCAGTGGCAGCTTTATTTCTCGGATATTCAAACTGGAAGGGAATAGGTCTTTGGGGTTTTAGCTTTTTGCAGAGATCTCTGCTCAGGCCCTCCGTCTTATTTTTCTTTTTCTTTTTTAAGGTATTTAATACAGGGTCTACACGGATTCCACTACACAGATCTGACTCGTAGTGGTCCTCCTGTTTTCAGCCTCCCAAACACTGGAATTACAGGTACACGCCACCACGCCCAGTCTCTGTCGCCAACTAAATGCGCCCACCCCCAGGGGCGGGGCCACCATGGCATTTGGGGATCGAGCCCCAGTCGTGGCGCTCTGTCTAAGCAGGCGCTTTAGTCCACTAAGCTGTCTGGCCTGCCTTCCATCTTATTTTTCTTTTTTAGCATGCGTAGGTAGAAACCATGTGACTCTCCCCTGGATGGTGTCTTCTAGTAGTTGAGATGCTGAAAGCATAAAAGGTCACATTTGCCCAGCATGCTCCTTTTGCCAGGCAGGGGCTCCTGGTATGTAGTAAGTCACTTAAACTTTTCATAATCCAATAACAGATACTCATTTCTCCAATTTTCGATAAGGACACTGGGACCCCAACAGGTGAGGCTGTGTGGCCAGCATGGCAGAGGCTGACTCTGTAGTGACACGTGCTCAGCCCAAGTCCCGAGGTGGGCTCCAGGTGAAGCTGTTTCCATCCCTGTAGAAGGCCTGGCATAGCGCTTGATTCGGCTGAGCACAAAGTGAGCTGTTGCAGGTCCCTCCCCTTAGAAATGGCCCATTGTCCTTGTCAGAAGGACAGGATGCTCTTTTGTTGTCCCTTTCTCATTCCACAATATGAGATTCTAGCCTTAAGTGTTATCAGCCTCAGACAAGAGTTGATTCTTTTTTTTTTTTTTTTAAATATGAATTCCTGTAAGTCTTTTCATTACGTGCTGTATAAAGAACGTTGCCCTAAGCAGTTTTACTCGTTTACTGCCATTCAGATTTACACGTTCTCTCAGGAACTTCACAGCAGTTTCTTGGTGAAAAGTCCAGTTTTACAAATACGCAAGTCTTCTGACTTTATAGTCTGGATCCTAAACCATCCCCGCCTTCCCCTGACTCACAGTAAATCTACAAAGAAGTTTCTCAGTGAAGAGACAAAGAAAAGATAATGTGTGTTCCCATGTCTAGCAGCATATTTTCTAATCAGGGATAGCCTTTTCGGTTAATTTAGCATTTGTGTTTAGAAGAGAATAGCATGTAATCCCTCATTCTTCTTTCTTCTTTCTCTCCTTCATTCTTTCCTTTTTCCATAGATATTTGCTTCTGAATTTGAGACACCGTGCTTGGGGCTGCTATGTGAGGGGTGGTTCTCAGACTTTGTTTACCTCCTCTAGGATGTCTCAGAGACCAAATTAAAGGAAGCTCTTCCTTCAGTCTTTTGCCCTTGCTTTCTCTTCATTTTCTCTTCCTTCCTCCCATTCCCCTCACTCCACCCCACTTTCCACTGTGCACTGGAAGCCAGGGAGGAATGGAGACAGTTGGAAGGAGGACACACTTGAGCTTATAGAGATTGGCTTGGTGAGACACAGCGGGGTTCAGGGAGCAAGATCCTGAGGATGGTCACAGGATGCTGGTGGCAGAGGGTCTCTGGAGACTGATGAGGGGTCAAGAGGGATACCTGGGAGATAAGAAAGGGGGAGATGGGAGAGGTGACTTTCAAAGAATCCTCCTGTCCTTCTTCCTTCCTTTTGTGACAGAGACTCGTGGGCTTTTGTTCAGTCTGAAGGTTCTGTGAGAACACAAATGCTGTCTACTGTAAGGTCATGCAGACTCACATAACAGTGAAAGGCCCTGGTTGATGTCATCCCCATTGTCCCAGCAAAGTCATGTCATCATTATGAGGGCTTTGGGTGGGACTCCTAATGACACTAAGGTACCATCAGAATTTATGCTTATGCCCCTCTTCCATGTCCTTGAGGACTTTGAAGTAAGAATTGAGTTTTAAGAGGCAAACTTACCTCTTGAACAGTAAAAAATAGGACGAGCAGATATTTGCTGCAGTCAGAGCAGACCAGCGAGGACCAAGATGGCTGAGGGCAGGAGAACCTCTGGTTTGGTTGCCTGTTGCCTCCATGTTCCCTGGTTAGCCAGCACTTCCTTTCCCTCAGCAGAATGCCAAGGACACGGGGAGGAGCTGAGAGTGGTAACAGGTGGCTGGATCTCACTTCTTCCCTCAGGTAGCAGGATTTAATCAAGGGAAAATGCAACTCTAGGTCACACTCATAAGTGAAATAAATCAGACCCTGATGTGTACACATCATATTGTCTCACTATTGTGCGAATCTGAACAAGTAAACAAAATCAAAAATGGACAACAGGGGCTGGGGAGATGGCTCAGTGGAATAAGTGCTTCCTTGGCAAGCACAAGGGCCTGAGTTCAATCCCTGGTTCTGCCAAAAAAAAAAAAAAAAGACAACAGAGACTGCGAATTGAGAAGAAACTATTCAAAAAAAAAAAAAAAAAAAAAAAGACAAAGTGTGATGGGAGAAAGAAAGGAAGGAAGGGAAAAAGAAAGGAAAATATTTATCCACAAGATAATTACGCTAGCAATACTCTAGTTTCTTGTACCTCACTGAAAGAAGTTGGTGCTAATATGGTTTAATTACAATATCATGCCTGTATATTGGTCTCTGAATAACTCCTAGGGGGATAGCAATATGCAGGCATTAGTTATTATAATTCCTACTAACTTGTTTTGAAACTGTTTTATTTTTTTCATTTTAGAATAATAATCATGAAAAATAAAGGAAAGAAAAATAACTTCTTTGGGCTCATCTTTCTGTCTCTGGTATTTGTTTCATGATCGGGCTACCTTTCTGGTTTGCACATCTGTCAGTCTGTCAGTGTTGCTGGGTCTTTGCTTGTACATAGTCAGCATCACTCTTCAGCTCTCTCCTGTGTTTCTGAAGAACTTGGTCCCCTCCTTCCAGAAGAAATGGCATATGCTGAGGCCACATGAGAAATATGAACAGACAAAATGAAACAGACTTCTGATTTATAACTTACCTGAAACAAACTTAGTGACTGTGGCTAGGATTATTTTCATGTGATATTGCAGTGGTTTAAAAATTCAATCGGGTCAGGAAAAGCTAACACCCCTAACATGAGCTAATGTACCAGCATCCCGAATTCTCACGGGGCTTTTTCATAATGGTTTTACTGTAAGTCCTGGGAAGTTCAGTGTGATCTCTTCTCATGACATTTGACTAGCTCATGAGTGCTTACATTAACTCAAACTTCTTCATAATACTTGTAACCCTAGGAAACTTCGTTGGGGAAAAATCCCTAAGGAAATTTTGGCCATCTACATTTTTCTGTAAGACTGGCTGTGGCACAGAAGAATTAATGAAAATGGTGCCCAAGAGATCACTCTTTCCTTGGGTTTCGTTTGTTGCAATTCTTATGACTGTTTTATGTCTAAAGGTGATAGGTTGATGTGTGTTACAGATTCTTTGCACAGATTACCATGTTGAAGATGCTCTCTTACCTCGATGCTTTTCTTACAAAACCACCAACCATTTTGTTATTTAGCAGTGTCTTCCCTGAATAGAAAGGTCATGGATGGTGGAGCTGAGGGAGGTACACACACCCATTCCATCATCTTCTGCCTACGAACTACTTACAATAAAGCGAAGGGTGCCTGATATTCTCTAGTAGAAGGAGGGAGATAATTGCTATGCTTTCCCTGAGTGCCAAACGAGAGTACCCTGTAGCTGTCTTTTTAATACTGGGAATAGAGCCAGATTTAGGCAAAATGAATTAAATTTGTCCACAATTACTGATTTCGAAGTAAATGTAATTACCGTGTTTCACATCAGACTCTTAATTTTCCATGTGAATTAGGTATTTTGTTTATTGACAGTGTTACAAAACCTGCTTAGGGCTGGTACTAGCTTTTAAAATTTTTGGACAAGTTCTGTAGGAGCATTCCATTGGTAGGAATAACAATTAACGACTTAGTTATCTCACAGGCTCTGGAGTCAGAGTATCTGAGATCCTTTCTTGTCTTTATGATGTCTTTGAACTGTGACTTTCAGCAAAGCAATGAACTTCTTGATACCTTTACTTCCTGGTCTGCGACATGAGGATTCTAGAAATATTTCTTTATAGAAGTATTATACAAGTATTTATAATCATATAATATTTCTCTCTGACAACACTTATTAAGTATTCTGTTAAGATGATGTTGATTATCCAAGTATTCAAATTCTATCTTGATTTTATTTCCCTGCTAGATGCCCCTGCAGGAAAAAAGTCAGTCTCTGACAACAGTAATCGCTGTTTCCCTACAGGAAATTTAATGCCTGTAAATGATACCTGACCAAATGGTCCATTGTTATTCCTGAGACCATCTTTCTGGTAACGGCTTTGGCACCCCTCCATCACTGGCCTCTCCGTCACTGGCCACTTCAGAAGTGAAGTTGCCCAAATCAATCCTGATGCTGCCCATCCATCTTTAGAACTTTGATTCTCTGGTGTAAGTGCACACTTCAGGACTTGCCGTGATCTTGTTTCTTCATCAGCTTCCTGGATTTTCACCTGCGGTTACTTCTGGCATATTGATCTGATTTGACTTTTGTGATTCTCTTTTGGGAAGTCTGGATGAGTCCATCATCAGCTACTCTGCACACAGCAGCCCTGGAGAGATCCTGCCTAGACTCAGCCCATCAGCATTACCCAGAATTCTATTACCTTCCTTTGCTGACTGCTACTCTACAACAAATAAGGGCCATCTCCCTAGTTAAATATAGTTTTTGGGTTTTTTTTTTTTTGTTTTTTTTTTTGGTTATTTTGTGGCCAACTCAGCCTGCCCTGGGGACAGGGCTGGCACAGCATGTGGTTCCTGAGATCAAACCACAGTCCCTGGGGTTGCCTAAGCTTGCAGGTGCTTTAGACCACTGAGATACCTCACCAGCCACTTAGATATACTTTAATAAGCAGGATTCAAACAGTTTGTTGATTCAACAGCTAAAATGGAAAAAATAAAGAGTTTATTTATATACTCTGAGCTTTGCTAGCTCATCTTTATACAAATGGCAGGAAGATTAATTGCTTAATTGAGGAGGTGCCGAAGTTGAAGCTTGGCCAATGCCACATTGGAGATCTGTATTGATTACATGATTTCTCTTATGGGAGAGGAACTGATATGTGAGAAGATTATAAATAAGCAATACATAGGAAGTCATGAATGTATAAGGTGATTGAGGACTGATGTAAATAATCCAGTTGACATTGTATTTCAAATTTATTTTGGATAAGTGACACTATGTGGGCAAAACTTGACAGCATTTTCCCTTGTAAGTGACAGCTTCGTGTCATTATATCATCTCCTTTAAATATAAAAATGTCTTTGTATGGTTGCTTATCAATTATGGAAAGGCAAATTTAATAATGATTTAGTGACTGACTGGATTCATAGTTAATGTCTTTATTTCAAGGCTAATGACTAATTATTGGAAAATAAGCACATACATACATTAATATTGCTTGCAAATTTTCTAAGTCCAAATGCTGCAATTTTATTTTCTCCCTACATCATGAATTTTCTGTAGGTCTTATTTTAAAATAGGCATTTCTGCTATAAAGTCTGATAAACTATGTTCCAACTCTAAAGAGCAAGCAACTTGGATATCACATTTTTGATGCATATTTTTGCAGCACAGAGCGGATTAGATTCTAAATGTCTCAGCTGTTAGAGGCCCCTTTAGACTTGCCCCAAATGAAAAACAAAGATGGAGAAAACATTCCTTCAAGCAATTAATCAGGTTTATCTGGGGGGCTGTGACATTCTTCCAAAGCTCTTATGGATAAATTGCAGGGAACAGCTCCAGCATTTGCAGCTGCTTGGAATGTTTGGGAAAGAGTTCTGTAGTTCTTATCATGTATTTCACATGAACCAGTAAGTGCTCGCTTGCTGGCTCTCATTCATCCTTCGAGGAGCTAACAGTTACCAGTTAGACGGTAATATCTTCTGTGGGTCCACTCCTCTCTGGGTCCGCCTGTACTCTGTGTTTTCTACCCATTGTATCATCATCGTGTCCATGCTTGTGAATGAGTGTTTCTTTAAGTTTCTGTCTACTTTTCCACAGCATGAAAATTGGGTTGGGCCACATCTCATGCATTGTGAACTGCCACGGACTCGCTGTTCTGTTTGATAGGCTCCAGCCCGAGTACAAACTGCTGGACTATCACAGCTCTGATTCAACATGGCTGAATCCCCAAAACAGCACCTCATCTTCCCAATGATCACTTCCTCCTTGTCCTCCCTGGTTCTGGACACAACTTTCTTTTACCTTTCTAGAGCACACAAGGGAGCCCTCATCAGTTTCTTAGGTGCCACTGATCCTGCCCCCCAAACTCCGCTCCTAGTGAAAGTCTATAAACTCTCATCCTCCCTGGCTCAGGTCAGAGGCTCCCACATCTCCCCCAGATCTTCTCTGTGTCCTCCTCAGTGGCCAGAAAGTCCTCTTCCCTTTCTTTTACTTCTGCTTCTCTTTGCCGCACTAAAAAACACACTGGCAAGATAGCTCAGTGGACTAAGCGCCTGCTTAGGCAAGCACAGGGAGTGGGGTTCGATCCTGGACACCACAGGCCCCACCCCTGGGTGCGCTAAGCCAGCAATGGAGAACAGGCATGGTGGTGCATGCCTGTGATTTCAGTGCTAGGGAGGCTGAAAACAGGAGGATCACTATGAGTCTGAGCTGTGTAGTGAGACCCTGCACCAAATACATAAAACAAAACAAACAAAAAACAAAACAAGAACAATTAGCTTTGCTGTAACCTAATGGTGGTTATTGAGTTGAAAGGATGGTCTGCCTACTTCAACAAAGGCTGCAGGGATCACTTCCATAAACAAATCGTGAGACTTGGAACACTGAAGTAAACACTCTTCTAATTTTCTGAGTTTGGGCAGATTCAAAACTGTTACTAGAACAAGCCACTAGTGGCATAAATTAATCAATGGAAAATAAGCCAAATAACAGAAGACAGGACAACATGATGTGCTGAATGGCAATTTCAGATCAAATGAAGTGATTTATGCTGTTTGCACTTGCTAGGAAAGGGAAGAGTATTTTAGAATTATGAAACGTAACATTTGAATCATTTTTCCTTTCATTACCCTAATGTAAAGTAGATAAGATAGATAATTGCCCCATGCTGTATTTGGCTGATTAGTTTTGTTTTATGATTTGAACTCAGTCTAGCATCATTTCCCATTCCACCATCTATGTTCCCTTTGTTCCAAGTGACACGAAAGTTTCTGATCATTTTATGGGCTGTGAAATTGCTCTTTCCTCTGCCTGGAATGTTTCCCGTCCTCATTTTGCTAACTTCCCTTCATGTGAACACCGTCCCCTCCGACTGGCATTCCCACAATCCCCCTCCCACAGTTCCCCCCCACCCTTCCTCCGGAATTCCACACATCCCTTAACTTCTCTTGACACGTGGAATTGTGTTTCTCTGTTGACTGAGGGCTGCATTAACTTGTGACTCTGGAAGATACTGGTCTTTCTTCTGTGGTTTTATTTCTGTTTTCAGTACTTCGACTTCAGTTTTAGAGCCCTTGGCACAGACTCCGTGACCAACTGTGACTGAAACACTGTGGATGTGTCCATGTAGGCCATTTGTCTGAGTCCTCTGTTCACTTCTCCGCCTCCTGCATTCCCACCATAAGCACATGGCACACATTCTTTCTGTCTGCTCTGTATCTGTTTTCCTTTCTCTCTCTCTCTCTCTCTCTCTCTGTCTCTCTCTCTCTCTCTCTCTCTCTCTCTCTCTCTCTCTCTCTCCTTCCTCCCCCCCGCTTTGCTTTGGGTAGACTGCTAAGAACCTTATCCATTTTTGACACTGCAGTTGCTCAAGGCATTAATCTGGCAGAAGTAACCATGAGGAGGCTTCACATCTGTGCTGAGTGCTGTCATGTTTTCCTTGCCACTGTCTGCTACACAGAATATACTGGAAGTTGTACGTATTTTTTTTCCAACCCTGGGATTGAACGCAGGGATAGGTCCACATTCGGCAAGTGCTCTACCACCGAGCTATAAGTCCAGCCTAGAGTTACATTTCTTTGTTCTAGGGAAATTCCAAGGTGAGTGTCATCAGCACAATGAGAGGGCTTCCACTCTAAGCAAGTATGTGGAAACATGCAAAAAAGGCAAAGCATCTGGTCCGGGAGGGGCAATAGCAGTCGGGCATCCGGCCTGAGCTGGGAGGAGCGCCGCTGCCCACTGCAAACCCTGGTCCAGGTGGGGCACAGAGGGACCGGCACCTGGATTCTCTCCTGCTGTCCCCCACCCTCTGTGCTCAATGCTGGCTTCCCTTGGATAGGATGTAGGAGGCAGGCATGGATTACCAGGGCTCAGCCTTTTCCAACTGTGATTTCTTTCTGATTTGAAGTTTCTGTCAAGCTGGTTGATTTATGTTCCTCTCCTGTATCTGTTTTATATATGTCACTGCTTGTCATCAACATGTTCAGAAAGGCCCTCCAGACCTTTGTCCCCAAACCCCCAGCCATGGAAGGCAATGCTGCAACTATGAGAACCCGAGAGCCAAGCTGAGCTCCAGAACAGACAAAAGCACAGGTTCTATCTGAGTCTTCTTCAAAGCAGGCTGCTGCTTCTTAACAACACACCGGATGGTGGAAGAAAAATAAGAAAAGTCCTTACGTGTTTACTTAATAGGTGGCTGGCCTCTGTGCTTTCACTTAGCCATCTGTTCTGGCCTGTGTTCCTTTAAACGTGTAAGATCCATCACTTTGTTTAAGCTGTTACCTTGACACATTGCAATGTTGTGGACATAATGATTCCACAGAGGAGCAAATTAAAATGGTTTTTCATGATTAGAAGGTTAAATGAGAAAAGGTTGTGGTAGTTAGTGATTGAGATAAGGGGTTTGAAAGCGGCAGAGCTCGGGGGACTTTTGGGTGATTAGAAAATTAGGCTGGCTAGATGGAGGAATGCGGATTTCACAAATTACATGAGCTGAGCGAGAATGAAGACTTTCTCCAGGTGTCAGTGACTTGAATTCTGGTCCTAGTGCCTGGAAAGGGGTGGTTGATATCAGTCTAGGAAAGATCCAGGAGCTGTCTTGGAGTTCTTTACCTTCTTTGGGAGATCGAGTGCGAAGGAAAATGAAGCAAATCCCAGCAGGAAGTGATGAACCTGAAACACAACGGCAACCACAACCCCACAACCAGTCAGTGCTTTTCAGAGAGATGTCTGGCTTTCCTTCAGGGGGAGGAGGACCAGGCATGAAGGAGTACTTCACTGGTTCTTCTGCTCAGTGCTGCATGTTTTGGACCTTCCACTTGTCTCCAGGATTCTCCACTAGGATGAACTGCTAGTCTTTGACAACCGGCAGCCTAGAAAGCCAAGCGCTTTATCTTCTTTGTGCTGCTGATGAAATCCTGCTTGCACCACTCTGGTTTCTCCTGTGAAGGCCAGGATGGTTGTAGTCACCTACCTTTAAAACCTCAGTCACCCCTGAATTTTGTCATCAGCCACCTAGGTCCCAGGTCTATGCCTTTATCTACTTTATCTCTCCAGTATTTATTTATTTATTTATTTATTTATTTATTCTGCCCTGGTTTCCATCCTCATTACTTCTGTCCTAAGCAATTGGATTAGTCTTCTAACTAGTTCCTCCTTACCTTTCTTCTCTCCCTGCTACAAGGTATCTTTAACACTGCTGTTTGATTATAGTTTAGGATTACCACCTGTAGCAGAACAAAACAACCCAAACAATTGTTTTGACTTTCCATCACCTAGGAAACTCCATGGCGACTTCTTCGCGTAGTATCTGAGGCAGGGCATCCTTTACGCTTCCAGCTTCCCCCCATTTGTTTCATTGTTCTATCTAGAAAGTTCCTTCTGCTCACACATTCCTACTGTTGCAAACTCCTGCACGTGATCAGGTTCAGTTTCAAATACATCTCTACCTGCTCCTACCCCAATCAGATGAGGTTGCTCCTGCTTTTGCTTCATAGTGACACATTTAGGAAATGTTCTTACACTGTTTGGCATAAAATTTTTCCTTTCTCGTTGCTAGCTTTTTGAATCTTACTCTTGCCCATCCTTCAGCACAAGTAGTTTCCTGTCCATAGAGAGTGCTAGACACCAAAATAGAAGCATGAGTGACAGTGTGTCTTCAGGAGTGTGAAAAATGCACTCATTCATGTGCTCCACTCCAGTGTCTGTTGAGGGCTTGTGTTATGGTAGGTACTGTAGTAAGGACCTTGGGAAACAGACAGTAATATGATGCAGAACCTCCTAGTGTTCAGGATCTCACAGATACATGAGGAAAAACCACATAAATAATCACATGGAGAAAAAGTACAACAGACAGGACTTCCCAGTGGAGAGTAGCAGTGGTAGGTCCTCTTCACTCCATTCTGGTGGCAAGGTGGTGCGGAGGAGAGTGATCAATGTGGAGAGGCTTTCTACAGTTGGGAATGTCTTGCTTGGGTTTTCCAAACTAAAGGCAAATAGGCAGGTAATAAAGGGAGAGACCAAGTGGAGTAGCCCACGAACACTGCCTTGCTTGTTCTCAGATGCCCAGCGCACATGCCAGCCTGGTCGCCTAGTTGTTATTTTCTGTCCCCAGGTGAAATATCCTACATGACAAATCCTTCCCTCCTGGTAAAGAAAGAGAGAGGAATAAAGGAACCTCCCTTCATGACCACTTTTAGTTGAAAGTCTTTTTTTTTTTTTTTAATGTTTGTAGAGAAAATCTGTGATTGCGGTGAGCTTCATAGCAGCGTTCCTCTTCCTGCTGGTTGTGCGCCTGGTAAATGAAGTGAATTTCCCATTGCTACTAAACTGCTTTGGACAACCTGGAGCCAAGTGGATACCATTCTCCTATACGTACAGGCGGCCCCTTCGGACTCACTATGGATACATCAATGTGAGGACACAAGAGGTAAGACCTCAAAGGGTTACCTAGGATTCAGAGGGTATCCATGGTAACGGTTTTGCTTTAGGAAGAAGATGGCCTCCAACTTACTGGATTATTGTCTTTCCCCAGAGCTTCTTTAGGTCTCTGATAGCATCTTCTGTTTTCTCATCTTGCAGACACAGGTCTAAAATCTGCCTCCCCCGCAACAAACCTTCCAGTTCACTGGCTCCATGTGGAGTCGACGAAGCAATGACCTGTTTTCCTGGTGGTTTGTGGCATAACACACATATCTTTTCATTTAAAAATTCTGATCAGTACTGACCAGCTGGGCACTGGCTGGCTTTATTTCCTGTAGGTTGACTGGTTGGGGCCAGCTCTTTATAGAACTTCAGAAAAGCATTTGTACTCTTTAAAACTCTGTAATCCTTAGACCTGGAGCTAGAAAAGGCCAAGCTGATTTTCAAATTCGCAGTGGCTGCAGAGATAATGGGATTTAAAGAGTTTCCAAATTTAAAAGGGTTAAAATCATTTAAATCCTATAATCACTGAACCTTTAAATCTTTGTAGCCAATTGGTGGCTCAGGAGAGGATGGCAGTGTATTGACAACTAAAACGTACATGCTGTGCTAGTACTTTTGCTAGCAAGCAATTGTCTCATGAAGTACAGTAAAAAATAATGACCCTCCCAATATGTGTGAAGTGTACAGAACTAGGAAATAAAATCATTTTGACTATCTGTGTCTATGGTCTAGGATAAATGTGTGGCTTATATCCACAGACATAAAGTTAAAGTTGTTGGTGAGAAAGGTACATATCATCACACCATTGAGAATATTTCAGTGGAAGGCCATTTTATAAAGATGCTAGAGAGGAAAGGCTGGGGACATAGTTGGATGGTAGAACACTTGCCTAGCATGCACAAGACCTTGGATTTCATTGCCAGAACTTCAGAGGAAGAATACTGGAGAGGGTGAGGAGGAGGAAGGGGAAGAAGAGGAAGAGGAGGAGGAGATGGAGGAGGTAGAGGAAGCAAAAGGAGGAGTAGGGGGAAGAAAAAGGAGGAGGAGGGGGAAGAAAGAGGAGGGGATGGAGGAGGGGGGAATGGCAGAGGGGAAGAGAGGGAGGAGGAAGAGGAAAAGGAGTCATACACAGAATGCTACTCTTGTCCTGAGAGTTATTCTTAGTATTCTGGGCAGTGTCATTCCTATGTCTTTGCTTCTGGTTAATTTTATTATTTGAAAATTATTCCAGTATCTGCAGGATTTATAGACTTTTTACTAGACTTTTAGAGTTGGGAAGGAAAGCACTATTAATATATAAATTGCTAGGAGGTTTGCTTAATGTTTATCCTTTAATTGAGTTTAAGTTAGTTTTCAAAGTGTCTATTGTTTGAATTTGTTGCATGTAGTAATAAATTGATTACCTATAAAAAGATGTGTCTCTTAGAGAACAATTCGTATTACTGTCATCTTTTATTACTTTTATTTCTGGCTGTCATTTAATATTCTATAGCTCTACAGTACAGTGTTAATCTTTTCACACATGCTTGTCACATAGTTGGATGGTAGAACACTTGCGTAGTGTGCACGCAACCCTGCATTCATTCCCAAACTACAGAGGAAAAATACTGGAGAGGAGAAGGAAGAGGAGGAGGAGGGAGAGGAGGAGGAAGAAGAGAAGGAGGAGGAGAAGGAGGAGGAAGAGGAGGAGGAGAAAATGAACATGCAACCAAGTGTCCTACAAATGACTCCCAGAAAGGAAATCCTTCCAAATTTCAAAGACTTTTCTTTGTTTAAATATTTGTGACCTGGATTTTGGAGTGTAAGGGAAAATGTGGCCTGGGGATGCCATGAGCTACCTAGTCATGTTCACCAGGCTACCACTGAACCTCATTTGATACAGCTTTCAGTAGCAATGATCACCAAAGAACTAAGAACATTATCTTGTCTCTGCATATACTATTTTTTGGGAGGAAACTATTCCTGGAAAGATTTCAGGGTTTAGAGATGCACAAATGTAATTACAGTTCTGTTGCTTCATTTTACTTAAAGCAGAGTATTTACTTTGGGGTAAATATTATAACCTCCATCTCCATTTCCTTATTTTCAAAGTACAGATAACAGCATCAGACCTAGTAGTCATTAGCAGGCTTAAACAGGACCAAATGCATGAAGTATATAGCCTTAAATTGATTTTCTTTTCTTTTTAAAAATGTATTTAGTATAGGGTCTACAGATCCAACTCATAGTGACCCTCCTGCTTGCAGCCTCCCAAGCTCTGGGGTTACAGGTGCGCACCACCACGCTCATCTCAATCACCATCTCAGCATGCCCCAGGGGCAGAGCTGGCACAGCAAGCCTGGGATGGAGCCCTGGTTCCTGCGCCCTCCTAAGCGGGTACTTTAGTCTGCTGAGCTATCTGGCTGGCCTTTTAAATTGATTTTCAATGAATAAATTATTTTGTTGCCCCAATACTTAACAGTATGACATTAAACATTCAATAAAAACCAGAACACCAAAGACCAAGTAATAAAATTTATATTTAAATTTTCAATAGCCTGGACTCAGGTCAATAAACACAGAGTTTCTCAAACCCACCAGTAACCAGGGGTTTATAAATTAAACCTTAGGGGCCGGGGAGATGGCTCAGTAGAATAAGTACTTGCCTGCCAAGTGCAAGGGCCTGACTTCAATTCCTAGTTCTGGAAAAAAAAATAAAAAAAGTATGTTCTTTAGGCTGAGGAGATATCTCAGTAGAATAAGCTATGGCCTGGCAAGTACAAGGCCCTGAGTTCAGTTTCTGGTACTGCAAAAATAAATAAATAAAACCTTAAAGAGGAAAAATATGAAGCACAAAGAGGTATCATTATGCTGTTGCAGAATGACAAAAACTAAGAAGTCTGGCAATACCAAGTGTTGGTGAGAATGGAATGATAGGAATTCTCATTTACTAGTAGTGGGAGTTTAAACTGGAACAACTACTTTGACAAGACCAGAGTTTTCCACGTTACTGAACTTGAGAGTAGATGATGTGCACATGCGACTCGGCAGCCTTTCTAGTCCTGGCATTGCTCCACGTTCGTGATGCGCAGGACCTCATGCACGGGGGCACGTAGACAACAGGGGTGGCACCACTGCTGATGAAAAGCACATCCTGGAATACACTCAGTGTTATGGTTCCGAGCTGCAGGGTCCCACATGGCTGTCCTGTGTGTGCGAGGTGATTGGGTCATGCGGAGCCATACACACGGGCAGCCTCACCCTGTGATGACTCGTCACTGAATGCGCCGTTGGACATGGGGCCTCAGTGGAGGGAGTCACTGCAGATGCGACCTGGAAGGCACACTTCTGTCCCTGGTCCTCCTTTCTCATCTGCTTCCTGCCTGCTGCGGGTCAAGCAGCTTTCCTCCCCCCGGCCCTTTCAGCACGCTCCTTCTGCCTTGGGCCCAGCTGACTGTGGACTGAATCTTCTGAACACAGAGAGCCAATGTGAGCCTCTTCTCCTCTTAGATGTGTTGGTGGTGGGTATTTTATCCCAGTGATGGAAAAGTGTCTCATCAAGATATCTGTTAGGAGGAGAATGGATTGAAACTGCATTGTCTGTGTGCCCTAGAACACCAGGCAGTGGAGACAAGCTATGGTGCTGTGTGACAGCCTGGATGGTGAAATTAGGCATGCAGCATAATTGTACTTATAACTCATAGCAAGAGGAAAATACTAAATGATGTTTGCTAGGAATTTAGAAACATAGATATCTCTGTCTGTCTGCCTGCCTGCCTGCATTCCTGCTTGTCTTTACCTAACTTTAAAAAAGCCAAGAGATCACAAATCTTAGGCAATAGAAAAACCAAGAGAACCACCATAGAAGTGGGAGTAGCGATTTCCTCTGAAAACAATGTGAGCTTTGTGACCCACCTGGCTTTCTGTAGGGTCAGCAGTGCGCAGTCTCTTGATCTTGTTGAGCATCCAGAGGTCTTTACATTCTAACTATTTATTAGTATAAGTGTATTTTTTCTGCACTTTTTGTGTGTGAATATCACAATGAAAGAAAGCAAATATATTGAGTCCAGGAAGGATGCTTATTAACCACTTACTGGAGGCCGGTTATTATACAAAGTATTTCATCTTATTTAATAGCAAGAAGTAGGTGAAAAAAAATAGGTTATTAACCTATCCCAAACAATCAAAAGTACTGAAATAGGCTGTTTCGTTTCATATGAGGTATCACATATAAAGGGCACTTATTCCTCTAGTCCTGGTCTCTGCAGGCTAGAATGGGAAGCTCCCACGTTAGAACTTTAATACAAATGACAAGTAGAAAATTTTGCATAGACGTTAAAAAACAATATGAATGCTGGAGAGAATGACATATTCCCTCCTGCACCTGAACAACCCTTGGCTAATCGGAAAGAAAGCAAAAGTTGGTGACTTCCTCCTCCCCTCATTGGTTTGGCAGCCTTGCCTCCCTACTTGTCGCCACGTCTGTGCTCTGTTCTCACCAGGGACTATGTGTTGGTCCTCTCCAAAAGTGGCCACAGTTGCAGTACTTCCCAGAAAAGTTCTCATTAGATAACAGACTCAGGATGGGAAACCTTTAAGAGCTGGAGTAATATAACAGAAATGGTAGGTGATGGATTGTTGTGGGACAAATGGCTTCAGTAGTGACCTTCCACATGTGCTGGATGGGTAAGACAGGGGATAATCTCTTTCCTGCCCATCACAAATGCCTGTGGCCAACATCCTATGGCATTTTATGCCTAATTTAGATGAAGCACAGATCGCCATATAGCGATAGGATTGCACTGAAAGGGCATGATCTCATTGTAGCAAATCAAGGGCGGGAAAATCAGTTAGTCTGCTCTTCAGATTTTTCTTGGCACCTGAGGTGTAGTATTTCTTCCTCCCAAGTGTGGGGCAGGAACTTTTCTGAAAGGAGGGGCAGGGCTCATGACCCATGATTAAATGGGGAAGTCAGAGAATATCTTCATGGCCAAATCTTACATGAATAGGTGGGGAAAACTGAAGTACTATTTTTCATTTTTATGGCTGGCTTTGGGAAAGAGGTGTTCTGGTTTGATGACCTAGAGAAGAGTAATTCTAGTTTCCGTAGCTTGCTTGAGGGAGAATCATGGGGGAGACAAAAGGTAGGAAGATAGAGAGGCCTTCGCTGTGAGGAGTCATCTCCTGAGTCCCAGCTCTCTTGGCCCTGTTCACTTTTTCTGATCCCAAAATTGTCCATAACCTGACTACATGGAGTTGGAAGACCACACTCATCCACTTAATTCAAGACCACGATCTTTAAGATTTTCTCAGAAGTTGTTGTTGTTGTTTTCTTCTAAAATGTACATTTAGTGGCTTCCTAGAAACCACTAAGCTTTCTAGGGTTTTATTTTTTTTTAACATGCATAGACATGCCACCCGTGATTTCCAGAACTAGACCGTCTTGCAAACAAGATCAGTGCTGATGATGGCTTATTGCCCAGTAATGCAGGCAGCAGATGTTGTCATGGCTTAGACATTAACTTTTATGAGCTAAAACAAATGCATGCGAGACTATCTCTTCAGTACTGTCTAAAACAAGGTAGAATGAGAAGCAGCAGAACGAGGTCAAAGATCTAGTGGATGTTATGGACAGCAGACCTGCTTAGAACAAAATCACACTTTTTGGTTATCTTCGAAAGGTCAGATGAGTTTTTTTTTTTTTTTTTTTTTTTTTTTTTTTTTTTTTTTGCAGAACTGGGGATTGAACTCAGGCGCTTGTGCTTTCCAGGCAAGCGCTTATTCTACTGAGCTAGCTCCCTGGCCCCGCTTTTTTTTTTTTTTTTTTTTTTTAGATGAGTTCTTTGGATTGGCCCCACCAGAAGTGCAGGGAATGCTGTGCCTCCATAACGCTTTGTGCCTGAGACACCGCATGCAGGAAGTCACTTCCAGTTCAGGCGCCTTTTTATCATTGATTTTTATCGGGTGTTCGGGCAATTCATTTCCAAGGTACCTACAGAAAGTACACCTATACACACAGGAAAGATAACCATGGAATCTTGCTTATGTTTCAAGCTGAATACGGGAATTTAGACCCACAAAAAGGAATGTGTTGTTAAAACTATAAGGATTATGGAAGAGAAGCAACCTAAAAGGTCACAATACTCCTTCCACGGTATACTAGCAATCTGAATGCAATGCGCTTGGTGTTTGATTCCTGTTCTTTATCCTGTCTGAAGGTCTCTGCTGGTCACAGAACCCGGTATTCATTAATATTACCTAGGTTTGAGCTGATAACCACAGGTATCACCAAACTAAAATTTTAGCAAATTGATTCTGCAGCAGACTCTGAATTCCCCCTTCACCCCATTACCTCATTTTGATCCCCATGCTGCTCAGGTTTGGCCTGCTCTATCATTTTTATATCAGTCAGGCAGTCCTTGTATATGACAGTAGATTCTACAATCTACTTGTAATATGGCAGAGTTACTGTATTATCCATTGCTTTGGACGTGGTAAGAAGCATTTTGTCTTATTTACTTGTCTGGCGCTGCTGGGACAAATACCTGACCCTCAAAATGAGGGAAGGAAAGGTTTCTTTAGCTCACAGTTATTGGAGGTTTCAAGATACTAGAGGAGAGGCTGGGGTGCTCCCGTGTCCAGGATGACCCTCTCCACATCTCCGAGAAAGCACAGGCTAGCCGGTTTAAAAGTTCACACCTCTCAGGCCCCGCCCCTCAGGCCCCGCCCCGGCCATCTGGCCCCGCCCCTCAGGCCCCGCCCCGATCCTCTGGTCCCGCCCCTCAAGCCGCCCATTCCTCCAGTCGCTTCTGCCCCATAACTTACATGAGGCTTTGGGAGAAGAGCTAGACACAAACCATAACACATATGTCACCCATATGATTTTCCAAAACAAAATCTATCCTTAGCACTATACACTGAAGCATGTTTTCTCCTTGCCATGAATTTTAACTATTCATTTAAAATTATTAATTGCAGCAGAAAGGAACACAAGGCTGATTTAGCTGCCCCAGGACTAGGTTCAAGGTATTAATGTTTCTTCCGATTGAGGAAAGGAAATAAACTTCAGATTAGGGTCCAGTTGTTGTTTCTTATGTGGTCTCAGGGTGGTGTTGTTCTGTTTGTTTTGTTGTCGTTATGTGACCCTGTGCTCAGGGCAAGAAACCTACAACTTATTTTCAGGTGATGGCCAATAAGATGCCACAGCCAGAGCTGTCTGGAGACCAGCTGGGCGACAGATGTCAATCTCAGACCCGAGAAGTGAACCCTAAAGAGCTGGAGTTGCTCAGAATTTCCGGGGCTTGGGGACAGTGCCTTCGCACATGGTGACTGGAGCTGTACTAAGCGGACACGCGGTGGATTTCCGGAACTCGGCAGTCGACTTTAGGACTGGGTTTTCAGTTGCTTAACAGTTTAATGAGGCTGAAGCATGCCTCCTTAAAAAATGAGAATGTTATAAAGCCTCAAATAGACTAAATAAGAATACTTAGGATCATCTTCTGTGACAGACAGACCACACTGGCTTAATTAAAGATGTGCATTACATATTGATATTGCAATAGAATTTCCCAAATTGTGGTTATAGTGACAATTAAGGAATAGAGCTGGCTGTCGTGGCAATTAAAGCACACACCACGCATTCAAATAAATGTGTGCATGTAACTGAGGCTGAAATGGATGGGCTTTCTGTGTTGGGAGAACATAAGCTTTGGATTTTCCATAAGTATATTGGGAGCAATTATATGCAAATGTTCCAGAAATTTTAAATCGATCAGCTTAATTGTTAATTAAAATCTGAATATTCCTATTTGTGAAATCATAAAGCAGAAGGGATTTCAACTACAAAACTGCTTTAGAGAAAGAATCAAGTAAATGGTATATGATAAAGATTATTTCTTTGACATGGGCGTATGGGATTCATCACTGTAAAGATAGTGCGTTGCTTTTCCAAGCACACAAAGCCGTATATTTGTTGACTGGAGAGGGGATGTTCCTGTTTCTCAGTCCAGTTGCAAGATAGCAACTCTCCATCTGAGGCCGCATCTCAAGATAGTGGTTGAACACTCGTGCCAAATGAGAGGAACAGACCTGACTGTGGGTTGGAATAATTCCAGGACACTTTCTTGGGAGAGATGAGATATATCCTTTGGAGGATTTGTACAGGGCAGAGAGATAATGCAGAACTGGAGAAAAGAGCAGAGTTACAAGTTCAGAGCATCTCCTGCATTTTCTTCCAGCTCCTCCCCATCCCCACGGACACAAAAATTCCTAATGCCTGCACTAGTGAGCAGACTGCCTTGTGTTCTACAGATCCGTTTCTTACCTTTCTCTGCATTCACTACCTTTAGTTCTAATCTTGTGGCTTTTTCTCCCTTTGGCTGGCCACTCTGTCTTAGAGTGCCCTCACTGTGGCCTGGCTGCCCTGCGGAGTACACGGGGTCATTTTTAATAATCCTGCTATCTGTGCACCCACGACATGGACACAGCACGTGATGTGCAAAGGTCCTCAAGGCACCACTCAGGCCTACATGGTGCTCTGATTTTCCAGAGAAGAAAATCACATGCATGTGGGGCTAATACATAGGCTAATCCAGCTAGCATTAAACTAATTCTAGGGTATAAGACAGAAAATGCACATACATGCATTCATATTCATGAACTAGTATATAGAAATGTACAGAAAATATGTGAATAGGTACATATGTGTAACATACACATACATGTTCACAGAAAGATTTCTACATTCTTAACTACACATACACTTAGAGCATGTACATGCCGCACATCATGTAACACAATTGTTAATGCATATAAGCAGCCAGGCACATATATGTGGTACCTCTTCTTTACTCTCTGCTCCCTCTTTATTAAAGAAATGAGACTCTCCTCTCTGACCACAAGGATGAGCAGAAAGTCCTATCAATGATTGGCCAACAAAGTGATCAGTCAAGAAAGGCACCTATGGCCCAAGATGAGCTGTTACACTTTTCTGGTTATAGGGCTGTGAGGGAGCATCTCTTCTTGGGTGGCAGAACTATTGTGACACAGTCATCCAGCTGTAAGTGACAGGACTCTCCATGGAGAAAGACTGAGACACTGATAGAAACAGAAGCGAGTTGCAGAGCTGACTTGAGGTCCAGATGACATTTCAACCACATTTGAAGTCATTCCCCTTCCCCTGTGATTCATGTATACAAGCCACTAAGTCCTCCCTCTTTTCACTTCGCATGGTTTGAACTGTGTTTTTGACACTTGAGACCTAAACAGTCCTAACTGAAGCACTGAAATCATTGAGCTGCAACCACAATGATCATGTCACTGTTCTTTATGTGAGTCGCTCATGGAGGATGAGAGAACCATCTCTCCAAATCTGTGTTCTCCAACCTGCTGGGAGACTGAGCAGGGGAGGCTGCGCACATCCATCAGCCCTCTTGGATGTCCACAAGAGATGACTGGTGTTCATCTTTCTGCTTATGAGCAGAAAGGCAAATGAGCTTACCCTTTCAAGAGAAGAAAGCTGAGGTCATAGTTCCCCAAGGTCACCCAGCCAGAAAATGGAGAGGTGCAACTGATTACTTACTGAATTTGTAGCTGTACTCAGCTGATAAATCATGTAGTTTTAATATAATTACCAGATGCTATCGCTATGAGACATTAGCAGTCAAAAGAGATTGATGTTCACTTTTAATATCACATCTGTTATTGACGAAAGACCCATTATTATCATAGCTTTAAATGTAGCAATTGGTGCTCTAGGAAGGTATAAGTGAATTTTATTCATCACAGACGCTTAGGTTAAAAAAATGCCTGTTTGCTAGCTGTCATGCTAACATACCTGAAAAGCAGCTTATTAGAAATTCAAATATCAAATTACCTCATTTGCGACAAGCAAAGGAAAAC
This sequence comes from Octodon degus, assembly GCF_000260255.1. Classification (NCBI taxonomy): domain Eukaryota; kingdom Metazoa; phylum Chordata; class Mammalia; order Rodentia; family Octodontidae; genus Octodon; species Octodon degus. The sequence goes on from NW_004524743.1 coordinate 1,923,899, forward strand.
AAAACAGTGCATCTATCACAAACACTTTGATCAGAAGGGTGAGAAGATGACAGAACTAGGTCCATGACAGTAAGTTTTAGTTTAGCTTGTCTCAAGCCTGGATCCTGCCAAACTAGCGCTGAAGCATTCATCACATAGCAGTAGTATGAACTGTATTAGTCACTCACTGATATTTAATAAATGCACACTCCAGTGCAGACAATGTGCTAAGCAATAAATACTGCATTAGAGAAGCATTAAAATTAACATACACCAAGGACAAGAACAGAAGGACTGGGTGACAAGAACCCTGGAACGGTCCCACCTAGTGGACACTAGTGTTTCAGCATCACAGAGGATTTGTCACTAGCTGTTGTGGTTTAGCTGTCACCCCCCAAAGGCTTATGGAAGGTGATTGGATTGTAGGGTACTACAGCTGACTTGCATTTAGAAGTGGGACCTGCTCAGATGTGGGGTCCCTGTGGATGTGACTTAGAAGGGCATCTTCCCTCCCAGCTCCTCCTTCTTGCTCTGCTTCCTGCCTGCCATGATGTCATCAGCTTTCCTCCGCTCAGACCCTTCTCCCACTCATTCTTGCCTCAGACCCAGTTGACTGTGGACGAACCTTCTAAAAACCATGAGCCGAAGCAAATCTCTTCTCCTTTTAGTTGTGAGTGTCAGGTCTGGGGTCCCAGTGACGAAGTAGTCACTAAGTCACCATCTTACATGACAGAGTCAATGAATTTCTGCTGAGAATATTGAACATAAAAGCCATTTCAATTAAACAATAGAATTCAATTCCTGAAATTAGTTACTGAGTAAATGGCATCAAATTGTGATTTCTCCTTTTTTTTTTTTAGAGTAAGTCTTACAAATGATTAGCTACAAAAGAAAAGCATTCATTACAGAATATTATGTTTCAAAAGTAAACTATGTGCTACCTCTATCAAATATTATGTGAAGATGCTTGGGAAATGATGAACCTGATTAACTGAATCCTCTGACTAAATGTACAATGTTTTTGGTGAATATCCCTGAAAGGGATGTGTGTTAAAATTTGGCTCCTAGTGTGGCCCAGTCAGAAGGAACTGTGGTTTTCAGGGTGGTGTGGAACCTTGCTTGAAGGCTTAGGGCCCTGAGGTTGTGCTCTCAGAGAGGACTGTGGGACCCAGCTCTCTGCCCCTTCCTGTTTGCTTCCTGACCATGAGGTGAGCTGTTCATTCTGCCACATACTCCCAGCATGCTCTCTGGTCTTGCCACAGGTGTACTATCCTTGTCCTAGACTGGAACTTGCAAAAGCACAAGTCAAAATAAAGGTTTTCTGTTTATAAGTTGATTGTCTCAGGTATTCCATCATAGTAACATTAAGCTGACCACTATACCAAGTATTTAATAAATAGATTATTGACTTTAAGAGGAAAGTGAAATTAGGCATCTGGTCTGATAATATGCAGTCTAAGATAACCTGGCAGTCATCCTACCATACCACTAGGACATGCTGGGCAAAGTAGGATCCATGCTTTAATGCCTTACTGGCCTTAAGAAAGCAGGAAAATCTTCATGGATGACCAGCTGAGAGGGAGTGGAAAGAGAGATAAGCTTGATTGCAGGTAATGTGACTCCAGGAGGCTTCTGGGTACTGGTAGGGAAGCATTTGGGTAATATCAGCGTTCGTGTCAGCTGCACAAGGGGAGCCCTGGGCCCCAGAAAGAGGCCCTTGTCTGCCAACTCTATCAACCTAATGCTAGGCCTTGAGAAGTTAGAAAAGGTAGACTGGGTGGAGGTGGGGTGGGAAAGGGACTCAGAGGACAGACCAGGAGGGCTATTTATATATTAATGTATTTATATGTTTATATATTTGGTATGTGGATGACAAAGAGTGCCTTGAAATTCAAAATATTAAATTTACACACTAGTGGTCTTGTGGTGTTATTTATTTATTTATTTTTCCAGAACCAGGGATTGAACTCAGACCCTTGTGCTTATTAGGCAAGCACTTATTCTACTGAGCCATCTCCTCAGCTCCTGGTGTGAATTTTATTACTCACATTTTTCTAGGAATTTGTCAAACTGAGAAATCAATCAAAAACTGACTAGACCAGGAACGTAGGCCAGCAGCATAAGCAACCACATTGCAACCACAAGGTCCTGAGTTTGATTCCTGGTTGCCATTCCTTGATAAACAGAAGCTCCAGGCATCAAAACTCCTTTAGAGAGTGTTTCACAAAGGATCCATACAAGGCGCCCTTGAAAACTATGAAATGCTGAAGGAAACATTTATTGTGATTATTCATGTTTTGCTATAGAAAATATTTCTGTTTGACTTCAGTGTTTTCTCGTGTCCTGTTGTGGTGCTCCGTGATATGGTATAAGTTTGTTTTGTTGTCTTCTTCAGATTCTGAATTCTAGATGCACTTGGTCCAAGTGACTTGGCAGAAGGCAATGCGAGGCTGCATAGCAAACTCTAAAATGATTAAGAATGAATAAAGGACAGGAAACAAGAAGAGTCTAGTAAAAAAAAAATCATATGGCTTTGAAAAATAATTGAATGGATACCTAGAAATAAGTGAATGTATAAAACTAAACATAAGCAAACAAAAAATAGCAGTTAAATTAAATGACAGTCAGTGTATGAAAATCTTTATATGCCAGTTTGTCCTTTAGCTCTTAGAAAAGGCACACTGCTTTACTACATTAACTAATTCTCCCAGACTCAAGTAGTATTTCTATGCCGGTGACTTTGTTTGTCCTGAAGAGACTGAAATTGTCTTTAAGCAGCTGCTTTTCTTTAAATGATTTATTGGAAGCTTCATGAATTCACGAAAGTCGCTAAGTTCGTGGCTTACATTTGCCAAGTCTACACCATGCCAGACGCTGTGTTAGGTCTTAGAAGAAGACCAAAGTAGAAAACACTTAGTCTAAAATTACATGAACAACTTTTTACAGTGGTCACTAGTTCCACGTTACAGGGTGCTACCTGCACAAGTTTATTTCAACTCTTTAAATGTAGTCATAGAAAGATTTGGAACATTTTCTGTGCTGGTCTATGTCTGGGTTATGAATTTTACGGGATCTTGAAGATGTTTTCCAATATTTTTTCCATGGTGAGCATGTATGGCATTTATCACTAGAAAAATATTTTATTGCACTGTCTGTCTATAAAATGGTAAAATATTCTGGATATATTTTTCTCATAAAAAAAGAAGCAGAAGCAGAAGGAGGAGGAGGAAAAGAAGAGGAAGAGAAAGAGGAAGAAGGAGAAGAAGCAGAAGCAGAAGCAGAAGCAGAAGAAGAAGAAGAAGAAGAAGAAGAAGAAGAAGAAGAAGAAGAAGAAGAAGAGCAACAACAACAACAACATAGGGCCAGCCAAATAGCTCAGCAGACTAAAGTGCCTGCTTAGACAGGTGCAGGGACTGGGGTTTGATCCTGGCATGCCATGCCAGCCCTGCCCCTGGGGCGCACTGAGACTGGGCATGGGAGGCTGAAAACAGGAGGATCACCATGAGTCCAGTCTGTGTAGCGAGACCCTGTACTAAAATACATAAAAAAAACCCCATAAACTGTTAGGTAAATATGTTTAGAATACCTTTAAAAGTATACATTCCCCCACTTCTTAAGTCTAGATTCTTCCTAATGACTCTTTTGTGAAGACTTTAATATGAAATGGGAAAAATAATGTTTATAGTGAAAATGGGGCAGGTCCGGTCTCAGCTAGGTGGTCAAGGTTAACATCACTGGTGATGAACTGTCTGGGTAGAAAGTACCAATGACATGGTGTCCTCTTCCTCTCAAATCCCATAAACCCTTGCTAATCATAAGAAAGACACCAGGGCCTGGGAGATGGCTCAGTGGAATAAGTGCTTGCCTGGCAAGCGCAGGGGCTAGAGTTCAATCCCCAGTTCTGAAAGAGAGAGAGAGAGAGAGAGAGAGAGAGAGAGAGAGAGAGAGAGAGAGAGACCAAAGAAACCCCAGTGAAGGCCACCCTACTCAATGCCTGACCTGCGCTCCTTAAAACCGGTGATGTCCTCAAAATTAGGAAAGCCTGAGCAATAGCCACAACCTAGAGGATCCTGGGAAATGACTTGTAAAGAAAGTATGTTTGCACAAAACTTAGGAAATTTGAATCAAGCAAGGACTTTAGTTATTAATAATTTATAATAATTAATTAATAATTTACTGGTTCCTTAATTGTAACAAATGCCCTGTGCTAAGACAAAGTGTTCATAAGAGGAGAAACTGTGGGTTTGTTTTCCATACTATCTCTATACTATCTTCCCAGTTTTTCTGTTAACTTAAGAATACTCTAAAATAAAGTATATTTTTAGGGTTGACCTTAGGGTTTTGGCCTGAATATCCAGAAGAACAGAATAGCTATCAACTAAAATGCAGTAGGTTGCAGAAAGAGGTGATTGGAAATAATTTGAAATATTAGTTCAGTTTCCTAGGGGAGGGATATGTAAAGTAGATATGTTCTGGATATTTATCATTAATTTTCTGTAAAGAACAACAAATACTTTGGGAAAAAGTATGAACTTCCAGAAACAATTCTTGACCTGCTTGTGGAACACAAGGTCTTCTATTAGCCCCCAGGAACACCTATGGAAGCCAGGGTGAGCTTTCTAGTCTTTCTTATTTAAACTGACACACTAATAATAGCTTCTTCTGTTATAATGGAATCCATGTTTTTGTAATGTAAATTATTAGGAAGGGAAGATGCTAACTTCAGCTTACCTTAGCTGTTGGTTAAAGACAAATTGCTTAACTTTTTGGTGGCTCAATATGGTGGTATGTTTTGCCAATAACTGCTGCTTTCTGATAAAGTTCAGAGATATTTATTGGATTGAGGACACATAGCTAATTTTTGGACTTCTTTTCCAAAACTCATGGCATGACGTGTTCTGGATTGCCTGATTATAATAATGATAATAAAATAGTAACAAGAATGATGATGATGAGCACACATGGTGTTCATTGTGTGCCACTTTGCTCAGTGCTTTCTACCAATGAATTTATTTAAATTTCATAAACACTATCAGAAGTAGGTAGTTGGTCATACCATCCCATTTTTCAGATGACAAAATAGGCCCGAAGTAACACAGCCTCAGAGCAGAGGAACTGAGATTTGAGCCCTGGCTCCCTTGTCTTCGCAGTAACACCATATGCAGTAACACCATACACAAGGCCTTTTATTCTAATGACTTGTATGACTGCAATTCCATTTCTGCTAGGAGAGGACGTACTAAACTTGAGAATAAAGAGAGAGTGTGCATAGTTCATTTAGAACTACTTCTCTACCTCTAAACTGTCTCTGTACATTCCTTGTGTATGTTCAAGATTGGAAAACACTAGCTGAAGTGTTTTGATACTCTTTTAATGTGCTCTGTAGAGGTAATTTTGCCCCTGGTTTTAGCATGTGAAATTCTATATTTTTCTGTTTTTGTTGCTTCTCTTGAAGTCCTTGAGATAATAGTTTCATTTAAGTGGCCCATTATGCATTTGCTTTTCAGTTAGCCTTTCTCTGTATGAAAAACATATTTACGGAGTTGTAATTGTCTATACATGGTTTTGTTTCTGCTTTTATACATTGTCATTCATCATGACACTATTTTGCAATCCCATCATTCTCTTGGTGTTGGGAAATCCACTTGAATATATGTATATTCTTTGTTTCATGGTTTATTTTCCTACTGTTTTTTAATCATTGTTGCTTGTGGGCTTAGACCACTTTCCACTTCATGCTTAATTTTTCTGAAGTCTTTAAGAGAGTCACTTGTTTATGAACTTTAACATCATTTTGATAAATAAAATTGAAAATAATGAGACCAGGGTATGGTTCATTGGTGGATTCTCCAGCTAGCATATGCAAGCTCCTGAGTTCTATCCTCAGCACTATGAAAAAGAAATAATCATAGTATAAAATAAACTAAATAAAATAGAAAATCTTGTTTGCAGCAGATCTCAATTTGTGTCACAGTGCCGTATAACAAATCATCCCAAAATTGGGTAGCTTAAACATTCTGGGAGCTCTTATTCTTGCTCTTGATTTAAGGGCCAGCTGGGATAGAAGCAACCCAGGCCATGATAAACTGGCTCAGCCCCAAGCTTGGGCCCAGGTCTGCTTCCTGTGTGGTTCCTCAGTGGCCACTACTGGACCACTTGGATGTCTTCTTCTCATGGGAAGGCAAAGACCCAAGAAGCTGAGGCCAATGTGGAAAGCAACTTGCAGGCTTCTGCTGGCTCATAGCTGCTACGTCTCCAACAACCAGAGTGGAGTGTAAAAAGACCAGGGAGATAATATGATGCCTACCATCATGCCATGGCTTGTTAGAAGGCCAAGTCCAAAACCCATGGACTGAGAAGTATACTGCTTCTAAGAATTAGGGTATGAAAAACAGAGTGACTATGTGCCAAAAACATTTTATATACAAGACTGATAAAATGTTTATTGAAATTGTACTATGTGTTATAAAAAGGATATTGTTTCTATTAAGTATATCTTATCGATTAACATAATTGTTAAGTGTTTTACTGAAAAAAAAAGCACTAATATACATTTCAAGCAGAGTTCTTTGGGCTCTAGTAGAAAATAAATGTTCATTGAACAGTTGTGCAAAGATATTTTACATTTAAGTAAATGTTCTTCAATGCTGTTTATAATTATTTTGTAAACAGAAATATTATTAATTTTATATGTGTTTGTTGTGCTTGGTCACTTGATGAAAACCCTAAGTTTCCTATTAAGTTTTAGATGTTCCTTTTAGATTATTTAGGTATGTCATATCAATTGTTTGGTTGTTTTTTCTTTTTTTTCTGTCAATTGTAAAAATTACCTTTTTCTAATTTATTTTCTATGTTCAATGCATTGACTACTACTTATCAAGTAATAGTGATTGAGCAAGATTTTAGTGATTCTAATGTCATATATCACTCAATATAATTTCGTAGGTAATTATAGGCAAAAAAGTCGATGATGAGGGGGGAACTACCCGCTCGGGCCCACCTCCTGCCCCTCTCTCGGGACAGGAGCTTTCTTTCTCTCAATAAATATATTCTGCTCATAAAAAAAGTCGATGATGAATGACTTCTTAGCATATTAATCTAAATGTTTTAAGATAATGTTTCTTAAAATTATGCTTTTATCTAGGGATGAGGGAAAGGAGAAAAGAAACAGAAGGAAATATATATATATATATATATATATATATTATACATACACACAAAAGGTAGCTAAGTTAGTTGTACTACTAATTTCTATTGGTTTATTAAAAGGAACAGATATTGCTTACTTTTTTGGGTAACAATTTAGCATATTTACATCTGGTAACCTGAATGACTTGAAGATAACAATATGAAGTGTAACAACCATGGTTGAATGCCTATCATTTTGTTTCTTGAAATTCTATATTGTTTTTACTCTTTTTAAAATCAAAAGGAAGAAATTATGCTTATATGTGTTTAATTTTATTAAAGTACTTCATGGTGTCCATTGAAAGGACTACGTTCTTTTAAAACTTTTTAAAGTTACCGAATTATTTTAAATTACTTACCTATCAAATTATTTTAAATTGCCTTTTCCAATTTTATTTTTTACTCTTCCTATTGTATATGTTTGTCAGGGTATTCCAGAGAAAGAGACAATAAATTGTGTGTGTGTGTGTGTGTGTGTGTGTGTGTGTGTGTGTGTGATATTACACAGATAGCATAGCATGGAGGAGAAAAATTCACAAGAAAGAGAAACAGAGACAGAGAAGCAAAGAGAGTGTAGAGAAGAGAGAAGTCCACTCATGGGATAAGGTTGTGGAGAGCCAGTGAGCAGCGTGAGGCCAGGTAGACCAGCAGGCTGGAGACTCAAGACGACATCCTGTGCTTTGAATCCAAATGCAGTCCGTTGGCAGAATTCCTTCTTGTTAAGGAAAATCACCCTTTATTCTATTAGAGATCCCAGTAATTGAATGAGGACAACCAATGTTATGGACAGTAGTCAGACTTACTCAATTTCCCTATTTATTTATTTATCTATTTTTATTTTATTTATTTATTTATTTTTAGCTCAGGCTGGCTTTGCACTCTTATGATCCTCTTGCCTTAGCCTCCCAAGTGCTGAGATTACAGGTGTGTGCAAGCTACCAACTGAAATGTTTATTTTATCTAAAAAAAAAAAAAAAAAAGTCTTCACAGCATATCCACAATAATGTCAAACCAAATACCTGGCTTGAATTTGGAAGTTTCTCACCAAATCCTCTTGGAGTGATGTAAAAGTACGTGTGTACCATACTTTGATCGGTTCCTGTCCCATCACCCCTGGACCGCTGCCTCCCTCTGGTTTCACATGGTGGTGGTTCGATGTGTGTAAACGTACTTAGATAAAATTTTTGTTCTACGCTGCAGAGGAAGCAGCTGGGGCTAGGATAAGTGATGATGCTCCCGTGAGGTCACTCATGTCCCAGTGGCAGGCCTGAGTTCTGAGCCCTGCCTCCAGAGCGCAGGCTTTGGTCACACGGCGGAGTGCGCAGCACGAGCATCCAGTGCCCAGTTGCGTTATTGTCTCACCTTCCCCCTCCCTCTCCCTCTGCTCGGGGTTCAACTGCCCGTGACTCCCCTATGTGATTTAGTATTGATTGCTTTTGTTGAAGTGGGAAATTTCATGGATGATAAGCATAAGAGTTGAAATTTTTACTTTCTGGCGTGAGATTCTTTCAAGTCCATTACCTTATTGGAATCCACAGCTGGGCAGAGAACAAAAGCTCGGCTCTCCTGTCTTTTTTACTCTGTTGTACTGGTGGGGTTATAGCCACAACACTACCATTCTAGCCTTCTTGCAGATGAATCGACCTCATATTTCTCTCCCTACATTTTTCAAAAAGAAGGGTGCTGTTTCAATGACTTAAGCCCTGCTTCAAAAGCAGTGTGGTTGATAACTGTGTTTTGTTCCTGGCCGCATCGTCTTTTAACCCTGTGTTCTTGAAATAATAGGAGCGTTCAGAGTGGATGTGTTCAGGATACCACTACGGGGGGAAATTGTTGGTTTTCCTAAGTTAAAAAAGAAAAACCTAGTAGAATATAGTAGAACATGCTCTTGATTCTCAATTAGGTGGAAACGGGCACCGTTTGTCAGGAATCCCTGCAGGACCGAAACGAGGCACAGTTCTAGGTGCTGAGCTCTACACCAAATAGCTTCTGCAGCTGCTTCCTCATCATCCACCTGTCACGCCACAGGAGCTACGTGAATATGACCAGACTCCAACTGCCCTCGTCATCTCCAGAATGCATTTATTTATTTATTTATTTATTTATTTATTTATTTATTTATAGTGCATGGGCCTGCAGTCAGTTTGCTTATCCGCTTCTCTGAACCAGCAAGATAATCATATTTCTCCTTTTCATTAAATAACCTCGGCCTGTTGTTGACATCCCCACTTAGAGGCTGGAGGTGGGGCCACCTGACATGAGGTCATTCATCGCTTCGGTGAGTGGGACGCCTGTGTCAGAGCTGCTGCTACCAAGAGTGCAGGAATCCTGGTGGCAGAATATTATTCATCAGCTGGGACACCTTGCCGTCTTCCTGCTAACAGGAAGCTTTCTTTTCTCTTCTTCTTTCTTTTTACTTTTTTTTTTCTTTTAACACAGAAGAATGCATCTTAAATTCTGTAGGCTACATAATCATGCCCATGAGCCTTCTCTTTTCAATGCATTCTGCCCCATAACTGTTTTTCTCTGTAAGTGATGTTAACTATGCAGAAAGCCAATTAGGAGATCTCACTTAGGATTTCTTTTCTTAGCTGTTTTGCAAAGTGTATGAGGCATGACTGTTAGACAAAAATGTTAGAAAAATAATAATATATTCTATACTGACCCTTCTGTGTCTCACCTTCATATCTTAGTTCAAACTGGTGGTTTTCCACATGCCCCTTCTATGTGAAGAAATTGTTCTCATTCCTCAAAGCTCAGTTTAAAGGCTATTTCTCTCAGGGTAGCTTACCGGATTTTTTTTAAAGCACTTTGACTCTTTCCTGTGAACTGTTTCAGCACTTCTATAACTAATAATTACACACATTTGTATAGTTCTTGGTGTTTTCTAAAGTCATGATTCCAATTAATAAATAACCTTGTGACCTTGACTGTGTCTTTCACTTTCAGTTAAGAACATTAGATAAACAAAGACCAAAGAAGTAATCTATTGACTGTCATATAACTGTCACCTGTCTCTTGACAGCAAGTCTCTTCTTTCACCAGGTGTATTCTGTTTGGTTTCAGATTTTCACCATGTTAGCTGCCCTCACTGATGACTCCTCTGTGCTAGACATTCTGTTTGTGGTTTATATGGGTGGCATAAGTGCTAACACCTTGGCATGTCTACGCAGCCTTCAAGCAAATTCTATGCAGTAGGTACCATTACTATTTACCACTTTTCAAAGTAATACACAAGACAAACAACCTACTAAGGCCAGATAATTGTGGGATGCTGGTGGGTGTGTCACAATCACTCAACATTACATACATGGTGTCTAGTCTGTAAAAATGCAGCATGCCTCATGGTGTCCAGAGCTCAGCCTTCAACTGCCGCTGAGGTGAGTAGGTTGACTCTGTTTCTTCCTGCCTCCAAAAACCTGCAGGATTTCATTCCATTGGCAGAACCACAATGAGATCCAAGATCCAAGTGGCCAGAAATTCTGGAAAATGTTGTTAGATTTCCAGTCTCTGCTCTCAAGGATGGGGGAAGCGCATAAAAGCAAGTAGAAATGGATTCTAAGTCTCAGTTGATGATATCTAGCCCAACTGCCCTCTTGTCAGAAACTGACCATTGAAATGTGTAGTGCTGTCACCTGGCCACTGGGGGGAGAAGAGGAACCACATAGCTTGTTGTTTTAAAGAAGAAAACATTTGTTAATGAGTAGTAGAATGGACTGAGAAAAAAAAGAGTGTATTTTCTAATGGTGTATAAAGAAAAGCTCATGGTATAGAAATTTAATGGGAAATTCATCAGGCACATGAATGCCCAGAGAGCTACATGCAGATGTGTTCCTATCCACAGCCATATGGTAAGTATACAGCCATTCGAATGCTTCCTCAACTCTCCATCGCTCTAAGTCGTGGTTGAATACAACCTGTGGTACCCTCTGCGGCTCACATGCTACTTCATTAGCATTGCCTCTTATCCATGACCAACTCTTCCTGAGTGCTCAGCGGCTGATCCATTTAAATACCGGGTGCATCACCACCAGTTCCTCATCTGACCAATCATCTGTTTCTCCCATGGCTTCGCAGCCTGCCATTCTAACAGTCTGGGCATGAAAGTCTCTGTCTCTGTGTTTTCCCCACCACCTTCAATTGATTCGGGCAGAGCTTTCTCTGATGAGCTTGTGTGTCTCAAGTGGGTCTTTGTTCGAAAAAGTGTCAAGACTCTTTCTATGAGGCATACATTTAAATGTAAACATAGACATTTATTTACCAACAGGAGTAGTAACTTAAAACTTGCTAGCTAGTAATCGCTCTACCTGCCAATGTATTGTGTCTTTTCCAATTATTCTCTGCTTTTATGAAGAGACCTGCCTAGACTCTCTCATGGATTTTTTTTCTCCCTTAAGTGTGATTTCATGAAGCTTTCTGAAAGATTAATTGGAGCACAAGGATTTCAGTTCAGCCATCCTGTTAATCAGCTCAGATTTGTTAAAGTTGTTAGGGTTATAAATGTCATTGTGCTCCCACTTCTGTCACCCAGGGTTAGTCTTCTGGCAGTGGACCAGTTTGTGTAGCACATCTTCCACCCATTCAATGGAGTTTACCCAGGTTAATGACAATGGAGACCCCAAAGGGAACAAGGCACTTGCTTCAGATGTTTGCAGGAGCTAAACCTGCCAGAGTATTCTTTTGGGGGTTTGGTCATGAATCTGCCAACAACAGGTGTCTGCATCCTTTAATCCCTCTCAACTGAAGCTGTGAGATGCACTGCATTTCCTTTACCCATTCATTCCTTTTTTCTACCCTCATCTTCTAATTTAGAAAAGGGACATGAAAACATTTAGACACATTGGGGCTTGGTGAATTGTGAGACATTATTTTTCTGTGTTTATCCAATAGTGTTCAGAGCGAGGTAAAGTACATCATTCAATGGGCTCTGAGATGCCTTGCATAGGACAAAGTCACTGCCACTTCCCTGGAAAGAAATAAGGACATGATGAGTCAGGTTATCACCCTTCAGAGGCTGTACTAAGTGTCGCAGAGCTCATGACATTCGTTGAGGTTGCTGCAAATGCGCTGGTTATAAGGTGAGTCCTGTGTGGTGAATCAGTCCACCTACAGTCCTTGGGGCCGTTCATTCTGCAGACTCTGACATCTGCCCTTCTGTCTGAGTTCACCTCTCACGGCACCTTCTCCCCGTGGTGCTCAATGCTTTGGCCACTCTGAATCACTTTGATCCCTAAAATACACAGTTAACATCATACCTTTCTGAACTGTGCCATGCCTCTTCTTCCCTTCCTTTACAGAGTGAGCTCTTCACCCTCAAGATCCTTTCTAATTGCCTCCTTTTCTTTGAGTGCTATGCTCCTAGCTCAGCCCCCGTTTCCAGCACAGCAACTATAATAATTTACTGCCATTACTAATGTGAGGAGATGACCCCTCTGTGTAGACATAAGCTCCTGGAAGGTCAGACCCTTTTTGTAACCCTCTATTTCCAGTTGGTGATGCTGCTCCTTGGGAAAAAGTCATCCACTGGCACGTGTGCACTTCAATACAGTATTTCCTTCAATGCTAAGAGCAGCTGAGATCAACTTGGTCCAGAGATATAGTCCTCCTCTGCTGTGATCTGTTCAGTGGATAAGAATGCCCAGCAAGACTTGAACTTCGTTAAAATCACAAATAGAACTTGCGATTAAAAGAAACAAAGCCAAATTTGAACTCAATAAAGTGATAACTTTGTGGGCATTAAAACTGTTTAAAGTTGAAATATGTTATTTTGTCTAATAGTCTCGTCAGCAGGAAGCATTTGTACCAGAATTCACAGGGATGCTATGATTGATAGTCTTATATTGACAGGTGCTTGCCAAGATTTTTTCTAATCCTAATATTCTTTTAATTCTAAGAGTCTATTTTTAATCTTTGTAAATCAACCCAAATGTCACTAATGTCTTAAATAGCTATTATATTTTTGATACCCACCAATTTATCTGAATCATTATTTGGAATGTTTTTAGTTAATCTATGTTAAGGCAAAACTTACCTTTCGCCTCACTCCTTGGTGAATCTAACTGCCCTTATTTATGCATATTTTCTTTCACTTCTCTCTGTCAAAATATTTCTAAAGCTCTCAAAGTATTCTTCATTGAAGTCAACCAATATTTGGATGATGGGCCGGATGCAAGAGGACAGGCCCAGAAGCTATGGGAAGGGCTCTGGTGCCTGCTGTGGTTTGGGGCTTTACAAGGAGAACAATACAATATAGGACACATTTTATAAGATTATCTTATAATCACCCAAAGAATCATATACAAACAGTGCAGAAAATCAGTCCACACACTAAAGACTAAATAATGCTTTTGAGGGTCTGGATCCTAGTATCCTGCATGAGTTCAGCTGAAGACCTAGAGCCCATAACAAGGCCTCCCACGAGTCCAAGTGGAAGCCTGGAGCCCATGACAGTGTCTCAATGAGGCCTCCTTCACAGATCTGTGCTGGAAAGGCCGAAAGGTCGGTGGTAGAACCTAGAAAGTCTATGCCAGCAGGATAAAGGATCTGTGCTGGCAGGCTGAGGGATCTGAGCTAGAGCCAAGAAACAATGTTCAAGGTACGAACCAAAGCTCCCCCAGAAAAGTACCACAGCCATTCTCAGCAACAGTGAGGTCCCAAGCTCTTCCAGCAATGAGAAAAGCCGAGTTCTCATCAGGAAAGCAAACATGACAAGCTTCTCCATGAGGAGGAGCAGTGCACCATCTTCCCCTCCAGAGCCAGGAAGCGATGCTCAACATGAGGACCAGAGCTCCCCCAAAATGAACCACAGTCATCCTCAGTGACAATGAAGGTCCTGAGCTCCTCCAGCAACAAGAATAGCCAAGTTCATCAGGAAAGCCAGCATGGCAAGGTCCTCCAGCAGACTAGCCCAAGAGAACCAGCAGCGTCCAACAGCTCCAACAGCTTCTCCAAACAGCATCCCCAGCAGCTTCCCAAAAGCTTCTCCAGTTCTACCTCTTATGTGCTGGCAACAGTCCTCAGTTGGGCCTCCCACACCTAACACCATGGTAGTGCGATTCAGCTGGGTTTGACAAATTGACCACCAGTTAACAATCCACTGCAGGGGCTGGAGAGATGGCTCAGTAGAATAAGCATTTCCCTGGCAAGCGCAAGGGCCTGAGTTCAATCCCTGGTTCTGAAAAAAAAAAAAAAAATCCACTACATTGCCTAACATGTGTCATGTGCTTACTGACGTTTTAAATTTACAATCCAACCTCTTATTTCTCTCAATTTTATGTGGCAGGTAGTGTTTTCCTACCTGATAGATAATAATACTGAGGTACAGAGACTAATTGATATTCCCAAGATCATGTCACCACTAGAGAGAAGAATGCAGAAAATATGATCCAGAATTATAACTTGTGACCTCTAAACATTTCTGCTTCTTAGTGAGTTAACATGCTGGCTATTTCCAGCTATTTGCTGTCATGGATGCCTATAAATCCAGCTATTTGGGAGGCTGAGGCACAAAGACTGCAAGTTCCTAGAATTAGTGAGAGCCTGTCTGTAAAAAGTGGTGACGGGGGAGTGGGGGAGCGTATTTGGCTTAACGGTAAGGTCCTTGCTTAATGTGGATCCAATCCCAAATGCCACCAGAAGAAACAGAACAAATGCAAAGTTTTCCTGAAGTTTTACCTGGTGAGGTTACGTGTGTCTGTTATATCCAGGATAAGGCACACTTGCTTTTATTTATTCTAAAATTTTCTTCATTTTTCTCTGTAATGTTATCATTTATGATATTCTGGTATTGGGCAACCAAGTCCATCTTTATTTACCTATACAATTTATGACTTTGAACTAACAGGGTTGTGCTTCTCATTCCAAGGGCTAGAGTGATGACCTTTCCCTGCGACTTGGCTGTTTATGTATTTCACTTTTGTGGAAACCATAGCACCGTGCAATAACTAATTGCTTCTTTGTTTGGCTGTAGCCATATTTCCATGCTATCACTTGTGTACTACTTGCAGAATATAGTTAAGGAGGAAGTAGAAGACACATATATGCAATGAACATACAGTGATATTGGACAAATGAAATGAAATGACCAAGCACAGAAGAGAGATTTGCTAACATGCATTTCCGAAAAGCTTCACTGATACTTGTTTCAGAACTGGTCATCCTAATGATAAATTCACCATTGGTGGATAGCAAGTTGCAATAGTTCTTTCCAATCTTGGCTGAATAAACTTCTGTATGTGTGCTTGGGTGCCTAGCAAATATAATTTAAAATGACATATTAAACATTCACATGCATTAATCAAACTCAACCGTAGGACTACATAAAACACCCACTATTGAGCTACAACAAAAGCTTGACATTCAGCAAAAGTCTCAAGAGTTTGCATTTGTAAGTGTCCCCAGATAATGTCAGTGCCTGCCTCTGGTCCTGAGAATGTGCTTTCTGAACTACAGATTCAGAGGCTAGTCTGAGTCTGAAAAGATCAGTAGATTTGGAAAATTCATTTACATGGAGGAGGTATAGATATAATATTACTCAAATTCTTTCAAAGTGCTTAAGTTGCCCGCATCCAATCCAGTCCTCTACTGACTATCACTTTGGTCCAAAGCACTTCACATTTTTTACCACCCAATACAATCCCCTGCATCTTTTTGCTCTCAGCGATCACTTGGGACTAGAGCCCTGCCTGAAACCCACCTCAACCAAGACCAACCAAGTGGTTAGTTGAGGTGTTTAGTGCATCCTTTTCCAATTGTGCTTTCCAGTTACCAAACATGGCCAGGTGCATAGTAGATACTCCAGCAATGTTTGTTAAATGGGTATATCTTATAATAAAAAGGATTTCACCCAGCAAGGTTGACTGACCACCAATGTCTAACCAAGCTAGAATATGATTGACTTATTCTTTTTTTTTTTTTTTTCCTGAACTGAGGATTGAACTCAGACCCTTGCACTTGCCAATTGACTTATTCTTGATAAAAATTAATTCTATTGATCTGAAAGAGCCGTGTAAAATTGTTTTCCTCTTCTTGCTGGCTGTTTTCTTTCTTTTCTTTTTTCAATTTAGGTTCACCAGCAATGCCATAGCTGAACAAGCTACATGGATTTTAATAAGGATTCATGTTTCTGGGAAGGATAATAAGCAAGGCTGGAGGGCAGGGTCATATTCTCAAAGCCTTTCTGACAGGAGGCAAAGATTAAAATGTGCAAGCAGACTGAGAAGGCCAGGAGGAAGCTGCAATTTCTCACTGTGGACTTCCTCAGACTGCCATTAGCTTACAGAGAGGAGCACAGAGTAGATTGCATTTACATGAGGGAAGCAAGGTAGCGCTCAGCGATCCTGAGGTTCTTTTGATATCATTTCTTTCTTTTTCTTCTTCTTTTTTTTTTCAACAACAGAACTTTGATCCAAAACTTACATCTTAGTATTTTATAGAAATTACAGGCATGAATATTTTCTCTAATGGTTGCCATGGAAGGCCCTCCTTCCATTTACTGCGCAGAAGTCTCCAGGGCAGAGCAGTTGTGTATCTTTGTGACACGAACAAAGCCTTTAGCTCTCCAGCTGATTCCTTATCATTCTTAGCACCTTGGGGAGTTGAAAATACAGTCATGTTCTTATTCATTCTTCAGTCAGAATTTATGACACATTAGGAAATGATTGCCTTATGTAGGTGAGGAAGCCAGAAGCTAAGCCACTAAAAAGTTGGAATGACTTAGTCCAAAACACAACTGCTCGTGAAGGCCCTGGCAACAGCTCAGGGTTGTTCTTCTGCTAGACACTCACATGGTGACCCAGGTCATGCCAGCCAGCAACTCGGGGAAGAGGCACTCATTTATCCCTAACTGTTTGACAAGAAAAGTAGGTGGTGGGAAAAGATGAGTGGTGTGATCCAAGTCAAAAAAGCAAAGCATTCCGATTTCAGAACTGATCTGAATAGAAGCAGAAGTCTACCTGGCCCCGGTGCCCGAGGGGACCTTTAGTTACCCTGCTTTGGTTTGTGGTGTGCGTGTGAACAGCTGCTGTATCTGACTCAGCCAGGGCTTCTTCCAGATGAGCTAATGCTCTGGCAGCGTGGAAAAACGTAGCGCTCACTGCACAGACGCCGGGGACTGCGTGTGCTCTGCCTTTGCTCCTCAGCCTGAATTATTCAAATCTGCTCCCTCTGGAGGGATGACGGGTCTCGTGAACAGCGTCCAGCTCTAATCTCAGGACTCTCCTTTCCCCGAGATCTGTCTGCTCCCATTGCCTCTGTGCAGGCCAGCTGACCCCCGGATGGATGCAGAGCGTGCTCTCCTGCCTTCCCCACGCACTCTCTGGCTGCTGTGTCAGCAACTGGATGCTAGCCCAGGCCCAGCAGGACTCTGGAGTTTGTAGCTGCTGGCCCAGAGGCAAGAGGCCTGCCAGATGTGTCTGCTTAACAAATGGCAGGAGCCACAGCGCCATTAGAGCAGCACAGAGAGAAGCTGGGAAATTACCTCTCAGCTGGGTTTGGAATCCAAGGCATGCAAGGCAGCAAACTTCTCTTCTGAGGCGCAACTAGTGCACCAGCAGCTTCCCTTCAGGAATGGCATCCTCTTGCTTTGCCTTCTGGAGCTAACTGAAGGGCAGAGGTCTCAGAGCAGGTTGTTGTATACTTGATCCCTAATGTGGGCCTGTGTCCCACAGTCCCCTGGTGCTATTTAGAACTGTGGAATCCCAGGCCTTCGCCCAGACTTGTGGAATCAAATTTTTCATTTAATTAAGATTGCAGGGGGTTTGCTTGACTGAAAAGCCTTGACTTAAATAGCACTAATGTAATGGGCCTGCCATGATTCACCTTGGGGGGGGGAGGTTGTGATGCTTTGAGGTCCATTTGTGGCCATGTCAAATGGGGGCCTCCCCCAAGAACTGGAGGTGGGTGATATGAACCCTTCTGTCTCTTCAGGTCCAGAGTCTCCTTTCCAAAGGGCTAGGTGAGGTGTGCAGTGTCCAGATAAAAAGCTGGCAGCCACAGAACAGCACAGGCTTTCTCCTGCAGCCCCGGAGCACACGACCCTCCAGTGGGGCAGATCTTACTACTTACAGTCAGCAAGGCCCATACCTGCCCTGCACGGGGGGACCACACAGCTTGTAGAAGAGCGCCATACTGAAAATGGTGCTAGGGCGATTAACATTTTTATGGGTGGACTGTTTTGCAAAGCAGAGGGAAAGTATTACTCTTCTAGGATTAATATATTTAACAAAAAGTCTGCCAGGAGAGGAGGCTTTTGCTGATAAATATAATTCTGCTGTTGATTTATCTAGTAATGGGGACTTGAAATTACAGGAATCAATGCGTATGTGAAAGCCATTGTCATTTGGTTAATTATGTTTTGCCAGCAGGATGGGAAAGCACTTTATACTCGATGCAACCAAATGTATTTCAGCCAGAATTCTGTATTGTGAATGACAGGCACCTAAATGCAGATAAAGACTAAACAACGGCAGAATCCTGGACAGGCAGTGTTTGCAGAGCCCTGACTCCTGGGACCCCAGAAAGGGCTTGCAGCGTTGGGCATGCGTGGGTCTGCTTCCTCCACACCAGTGGTTTCCACTGTGGTGATAGTCCTCCCCAGCCAGGGATTCATGAAGGCATGGCGACATTTCCAAGGTTGTAACTGGGGGAGGAGCCACTTAGCAAAGACCAGAAGAAAGCAAAGGAGCAAGTGCTGCCCGTCTCTGCAGGAAGTGTGTTCTCAGCCAAGCAAGCAGCAGGGCCCAGCACCCTGTCTTGTGAGCACGCTCAGGGGGGTGGGCAAATGACGTCAGCAGTGACCTCGCAAGGCTCGAACGAGGCCTTGGAGCAACATGCATGAAGCCCTTTGGCAAACTTCAAAGCACTATCCCACCTTACTGCTGCTGGTGTGGGCCTGCCAAGTGACTGGAGGGTGACTTACTTTCTGAGAAGTTGTTGGCCCGAGGCCTGGAGATTGTGCACAGGAACCCGGAAATAGGAGGATTTCTGGGAGATGGTGATGGGAGATCCATGCCTCCATAGCTTCCACCATCTGTGATGTAGGAAGATGCTCCCCATGAGTCCTGTGGGGCTTCAAGCAGTCAGCTTTTTCTTTCCTGGGGACACACAGCCATTTCTCCCAGGAGAAAAATCAGCAAGCCATTCGAAGGCCTCAGCTACTGGCTGGCCAGCTCCCAGCCAGCAGTGGTTGGGAGGGCTTCCGGCTGCCCAGCCTGGCTAGAAACTAATCCCCCAGGAGGAATCAAAATCTGCCAAAGGATGAAGTTGAAACATAATCCGCGCACTACTTTTTCCAAGGCAAGGGTGAAATAGTCGAGTTTTTATAAAACTTTGAGAAAATTAAAATGCTAAAATATTGCTCATGGTGCTATTTAGGAGCAGGACTTTCTTGGAAGCTGGCATTAGAAGAGGCTCATTCTCTGCAGCACGCAGAAGGTTCACAGTTGAGGTCTGGCCTGTCTGCCCAACCCTGAATCCTCAGGCTTCAGGAGCTTTGTCTCTGTAAGGTAGAACAGGATGTATATGTGTGTGCGTACCTTGTCCTTCTTTATGCTGAAAAACCATTTTTAACTGAAAGGCATGTTGTTCATTAATTGGACAGTGGTGTTAGCTTTCTTTTTCCATGAGCTTCTTCATGCTGTCTTTCTCTATTTTTTGATGAGAGGCACAAAATATCTTCGAAGTTATCCGAGTAGGGAAGTGCTCACTTTATGCAAATAGTCACAAAAGTGCAGCAGACATTCATGCACTGTGCTATTCGGGCAGAGGAGCCTCCTTATGTAACCTGCGCTTTCCAGGCAGTTGCCTCTGCAGCCCAGGACTATAAGGGGAAAGTAAATGAAGGCTGAGCAAAATGGGAAGCTCCAAATCTGGAGAAATGAAAATAAAAGCAGAGATCAGCATGTGCTGGGTTCTGTGGGAGCTGAGTTTTTATCCTAGAAAGCTAGAGAAACTAGTCCAAACCAGAAATAAACCAGGCACACAGCCAGGGTGAACAGCTAGAAAAACTCTTTGGATCTGCGGCCTGTCAAATGCTGGCGTTCGGGCAGCCTTGTCTGTCCTCAAGGTCAGAACAAATGCCGACGCTACGTCTTCTTTCTTCTCTTCCATGCGGACAGAAACACCCTACAGAGTACAAAGAGAAGTAGAGACCAAACACGTCCTTCTAGCTTCAAAATCCTTTGATATTCTTTGCCTTTTATTTTCTTAAAGCCTTAAAAGCAAGCATGCTAATGCCATGAACAACAGGATTCTCTGGTATTATATGATCAATGTGCTAGTGAAAGTAACTGTAAAGCGACTCTTTACAGAGGAATTAGGGCAACAGCAAGAATTGCTTCGACTAATGTTTCCATTTATTAATGTGTTAGAGCTGTGACATCCGCTGGGTGTCACACATTGTGCTAATCACTGGACAGGTCAATGTGGGACAAGACCCTATCCCGTGGCCCTGTCACTCAGAATGTAAATGGGAGGGGAGAAAGATATGCAAATGAACAAATATGCAATTATACTGCAGATTGTCTGAATGTTACAAAAGAAAGAGGTGATATTAAACAGAGTTATGAGTGGCAGGCAAAGGATGAGGGAACCAACTTTAGGCAGAGTAGAAATGTAATCAGGGACCTGGATGGTAAGATGGACCAAGGCATATCATTATAGGTCAGAAATGGAGGCACTTTTCACTCTGGCTATTCTAGAAGATGTGGAAATACATGTTTATAATTTCCAGTGGATAAAGCTCAGCAGATTTTTTTTTTTTAAACTTATGTATTTGGTACAGGATCTCAGTTTGAACTTATAGTGACCCTCCTGTTTTCAGCCTTCCCAGCGCTGGGATTATAGGCGTGTGCCACCACACCCTGGTGGCTGGCCTAGTGCTTTCAGGGGTGGGGCTGGGATGTCATGGGGTACCAGAGATCAAACCCCACTCTCTGTGCATGCATAAGCAGGCGCTTAGTCCACTGAGCTATCTTACTGGCCCTTATAAAGGGAGATTTTGGTTTACAGTTATGTTGTCTAAAGAGGACACTTTCACTCTATGCTTCTGGACAAAATTTCTGGGCTCCTCTGTATCCCTGACTATATTTCGAAATGCTTTTCCCTGCATTGTATTTCTGCTTAGTCGTTAGTAATATCTGACACACTGTCTAGTATATTCATTCATTTGGTTAGTTGCCTAGGTCTGTTACTAAATTTGTGTTTCTGTAACAAAGACCCTGTGGCTGGATAACTTAGGAAGTTTGTCTGACACCCTGGTGGCTGGATAGTCTGCGAGCGCAGTGCTGATGTCTGCAACACAGCAGACAGACGGAAACTGAGGCTGCTGCATACAGAAGGGACCCAAGTCACATGTGGCTTGTTTTATAACAATTTGGTCTTTGGAGAACCTCCACCATGATCCAGCACCAGTCCCTTCTGTGGGCACTGCCTGCGTGACCCAACCTCTAGGCACTGCTTCTTCAAAGTTTCATGCCTCAACACTGCTCTACACTGAGGACCGACCAAGCTTCCAACATGCAAACACCAGGGAGCCCATGCAACCTACATCCAAGCCATTACATGCTGCCATTAGAATGTGAGCTCTCTGAGCACCTGCTTTGTCAGTGTTGCTCACGGTGACTGGGTCTCTAGTTTCCAGAAGAGTCGCTGGCTCAGTGAGTGTGAATGGTTCTATGTTAAGCAATTTTGCCTGCCTCCAGAGAGCAGTGTGGTATGGAACAAAGGTTAAGAATTTTGGAAAAGGCCAAATCTAGGATAATATGCTTTATCTTACAGAATGTATCAATGTGAATGAGAAAAGACAAATAAAAATGACTCTCACACTGGTGTACAAATAAGGCAGAGTAAATATCATTCCCTGGAGGTTTCCCATCTGGCTCCATAAGAATAGGAGCTGTGCATCCCTGTAAGGTAGGAGGTGACATCCTGGTTCTCGTTGCTGTCCACCCCCCTAGTCTCTGTCACTGCCTTGTTCAGCCTTCTGTGGTCACACACTACATCTGTCTACTCTTTCCATGTGCCCATGAGTCCTATTCATGCATCATCGTAGGCCCTCAGGACCTGTGCCCTGGTTCATAGGGGAATGCACACTGGTTAACTTGCAACTGATTCATGCCACCCCCAGCCTGGGCCACCAGTCCTGGACTTATGGGAGAAGAAGCCATGCAGAGGCCATTGTCCTGCATGAGGCCCTAGCTCCCTGGACCCTGGGCAGGACAAGAGGCCTTTGGCCTTGTTCCTGCCCATTGTAAAGCTTGATGACGAGCCTCAAGAAATCTTCTTACATCACTGTTCTCAGAGGAAATGGAGAAGACTAAACAGTACAGAAAAGGGAAGAAAGCGAAACTCAAGATAAGATAGGTATAGAGGGTGCAAAGAGCAAAGCAACTGGAGGAAAAAAGAGAAGAGGACCAATGGAAGAGCAAAGGAGTCAGAGGCAGTAGGTGAACACAGAATGTTAGATGACAGCTTGGCTTTCACACATAGATATAACAGATGATCAGAGTTACAGTGAATGTATATATATTCCTCTCTATATCCTCTTTGCTTTGGAAGCACTTATCTCATTGTTTTTCTGCCCCTTTCTGAAGCAGTTCCAGAATTCCTCTTTCTTTCTTTCTTTTTTTTTTTTCTTTTTTGGCGGAACTGGGGATTGAACTCAGGACCTTGTGCTTGCCAGGCAAGCTTTTATTCTAGTGAGCCATCTCCCTGGCCCCAGAATTCCTCTTTCATGAATGTCTTTATGAGAAACGCTAAAAAAATTATGGTGCATGGTGCTGCTGCTTATCCAGTGGAAAGCTAGGCTTGTAAGAAAGACCAGAGCCAGGTGTCCTCAGCCACCTTATTCCCCTGATCCAGAAGGGGAAAGCTTGTGACTCCAACCAAGCTTCGTATCCAAATCAAAATGACTATGAAAGGCAAGCATTTTGAATCAGTTCTGGACATCGGGGCTACCGTAGCAGTGTGGCTAAAGACGGTCATGAAGAGGACTTCTAGGACTGTTCCAGGAAGATGCACGAGGGTGAGCAAGTGTGTCCCAGCAAAGCGGGGGCTTGTGAAGGAGACAAATGGCAATGTGCATCTCACTGCAATAATTTATAAGATGGAAACGTGCACTCATTTTTAATGACACCTGGTGTGTTAACAGCAAACAGCAGGTCTTTCAAGACCCTAGTGAAGTATAGTAGCTGTACTTTGTGTTAGCAATGTCCTAAAACTTAGGGCATAGTGATAGTTATTACACACTATGCCAAAAGCTTTGTTTAAGTTTTCTCCTCTGAACATTCATTTTATTTGCAGGCAATCCCAGCATTCCCTGTGGGCAAAATGGGTCACACGTGCCCTGTCTTACTGGGCATAGAAGCCAGTATCCTTATGAGATCTGCCCCGCACTCCCACTGCTCAGTAGAGCTAATTCTCGTCTCAGATGATAATCTCTCTCCTCTTCTCCCTGATCAATCTCACTGTCATTTCTCAGGGGCTTCACACTCGTTCTGCTTTGGCTGGGAACACCCTTCTCACAGGTACTTATTTTTTAATGTGTTTGGTACAGGGTCTCACTACGCAGCTCACACTCATAGTGATCCTCCTGTTTTTATCCTCTCTAGCCCTTGGGTTACAGGTGTGCACCACCATGCCTGGACTCCCAGATAGTTTCTTGACTTTCTCCCTGGCTTCCTTTGGGGAGAGCTTCTTGTTCCACATTCTAAGCAAAATTCCCACAGTCTCCTCTCCTATAAAAGGTCTACACCCACTGCTATCACTTCCTGCTTCACTCCCACTTTGATTTCCTCCTATGTACTTATCACCACCTGACATCAAATATAACTGATGCTCATTCTTTGCTTTTGCCTATTGAATATGAGTGTAGGGACTGAAGCAACTTCCTTCTGATTCCTAGTGGACACCCACTGTTTCTTCCCCTTAACCGTATTTTAGTGCATAAAATCATGCTCAGGGTCAATGGTATAGTTCAGCAGACTGAACACTTGCTTAGGTAAGTACGGGGGGCAGGGTTCGATCCCTGGCATGGCATGCTGTGCCAGCCCCACCCCTGGGCGTACTGAGCCAGCAATGGAGTCCAGGTATGATGGCTCACACCTGTAATCCCAGCACTAAGGAAGCAGAAAACAGGAGGATCACTACAAGTCCAAGCTGTGTAGGGAGACCCTGCACAAAAAAACCCTTAAAAAATCATTATGCATTTTATACTATTTGTATGTAAACACACACACACACACACACGATGGAGCAAACGTATGCTAGAACAGAACGGAATGGAACAGAACAGAACAGAAAAGAACAGAACAGAATAGAATAGAATAGAATAGAACATTGTATAATATAGTATGGTATGCTACTAAGGAATTAGTACTATCTAAGTGACTTATATCTTGATGATCGCTACCAGATTCTTAGTTCTTACATGGCTACTTCTGATTAGAGGGACTACTTAGCATTTACTGTATTTTGCTTGCTACATATGAGAAGGTGTATCGTAATGGCTAAGACCATGCCTCTGGAGTCTGTCTGCCTGGATTCAGTCCCTTTCTCTGCCATTATTAATGCTGAGCTGGGAAAAGTCTTAGGTGTATCAATCGAATAACATTTTGAGCAGTCATTTTAATAGTGCATATACAGATGCTTTTCAACCTGTGATATGGTTGTACCGTAATACCTATGATAAATAAAAGATGCCAAGTTAAACATATATTTAGTACACCTAGCCTACCAGCCATCACACCCTTGTGTAGTCCACCTTAACTTTCTCTGAACACTGACTACTGTCCACAGTTGGGAAAATCATCTGACACAAAGCCTGTCTTACAAGAAAGTGTTGACTGTCTATTGTCACTTACTGAATGCTGTCTTGAAGATGAAAATAGAGGGCTATATGGAAATGCTTTCATGTGAACATAAAAATCAAATAATAAAGTTAAAGCATCATATGTTAAGAACTTGCTGGAATGTGCTCAACATGGCAGCTAATCCATTGTGGTTAATAGATTAGTCCTGATTTGCACCTGATTTTAGGGTCCCTATGACAAGGATTGAGCTTTGCAAGTCTTTTGCTAATGTTAGATTTTAATTCCTTCTCTGTAAACTCTAGCAGTACTCGTGAGAGAAGACTATTTTCTTCCTGCTTTTCTTAGAAGCTTACTAATTAGAAGGTCTAAAAGCAAATGCTTACCACCAAGAGCCTTTTATGCTTAGAGAGCCCTAGAAATTAAAATAGCTGGTAAAGAATGCATTTGAAAAATGGCCTCCATTATTATTTTCTAAATTTCTACATTGTGTTGCTGGCAGCGATAACTTATTATTTAGCAGCAACTGGTCTAGTCTGTAGTTTTATTGTCTTGTGCACTTTCTGACCTTATTGATTTACCCTGAAAGTCTAATTTACTGTGAGAGACCACCTGTGATTTTTGTACATTTCAAAATGTGGATGTATCTTTCTCAGCAGCTTGTACATTCCGATATCCTTTGCACATGAGAATCGATGTCGAAAAGACAGCTAAACAGAGGCTGGCAACCTTTCAGCAGTGCTCTGCCAAGCCTCCACTTATTCCCTCTAATTTAAGGTTTTCTATGCCAGGCTGAACGTCTTCTCTTCCAAACCGCTGGAGACTGAGAACTTCTAAGAGAGAGCAAGGCCACAGTAATTGAAATTATCATTGTGTGATAGATTTTTCTCCATTCTGCTCTTTCCTGAAGACCAAGAATTTTGAAAATGTTGGTGCTGCCTTTGTGCAGTCTGGGCAGAATGGTTATGCACGTGGGGAGGTGGTCTGTGATGCACATGCAATCTGGAAATCTTGTGAGGTGTGTTTGCATGCAGTATTTGGTTAGCCATGCACGCATGCCTAGAAGCATGCACTTTCATTCCACTTAAGTAGCCCATTTATTAAATTAATCTTGATCCACTCACAATGTCTTGGCCTTCCTGGTTATGGCATTACATACAGAATACGTAATTCTTGAAAAATACGTGAGACAATATGTTTCATACACCTAGCCTAGTGCCTGCTTCCTAGTGGGTATTTGATAATGGAAGCCATTAGTTTTAATCTTCTCTTTACATTTTTACAAAAAGAATTATACACAATAAAGAATTGAATTGTGCAGATTTGGAAAAAAAATAGCAATGGCCCATGATGCTTCCATTTTTTCCTACTTCTGCTCTCAAAATTTCAATTAAAAAATCAATTCTTCAGATATTTAGTTCTAGTTCATTCACTATTGTATATTCCAGGGGCGAGACTTCTCCACTGGTCTCTCATGGGAAATCCCTGCTGGCGCAATCTAGATTAACTTTGGTCAGGGGCAAAGTTTCCTTGTGACGTTTTTGTGGTGAAATTCCTAGAAATGCCCATGACTGTGTCAGACAGGTCCATGGTGCTAGAGTGTGAGTTGGCCTGCGGTGTGCACGGTGGCAAACAGCTCATCTTCTGAGCCCTGTTTGCATGGCTGTCTGGGCTTGCATAGTGATTCTCTTGTTTGTCCCTCCAGGCTGTCCTCACTGGCATTTTACTCGCTGTCTTCTGGCTTCTCTTCCACCTCTCTTCATGTGCTAGGCTCTCCCAGTAGAGCAAGGCAGGACTTCTTGGCCTGGCTGTGTTAGCGTTGCTTTTCCCTTGGATGTGCACCGTGGGACCTAGACAGGTGGGGAAGGATAGCTCTTTGCACACAAAAGATCTGGAGGAAAATGTGTAAGAACGACAACCTGCTGTAGTGTAGTCCCTGTGCATCCCCAGGGATGTGTGGCAACACCTCTAAGTCAGGGTCTGAGCCTGCAGGTGGTTGGAACGCTGTAGAGCCTAGGTTGTCCCTAAATGTCCTTCAGTGTTGCCGGCCGGGACCTCAGCTCATCTTTCCATCTGTGTTTCACGCACCGCTGGTGCCTCCTTCCCATCACTACTTTTGTGCTTTGGGGCCAGTATGAAGTAACACGGGTGACTCTCACAGAGGTGCTGCAGTATTGGGACAGGAGATCTGGTAAAGGAGACACTGTTAAGTCACTGACAGGCGGGCAATGTATGCAGCACCCACGCGTGGGGCAAAGGGAAGATTCCTGTCCTCCCGGCACAGAGCCTGAGGGGCAAGTTTGCATCACGCCGCTCACGTCTTGTGGTTTCGCAGCTGTGAATCGTTTCTGGAATGTTCTGTTTAATATGTTCAGGCCTCTGCTAACTGAAGCCAACTGCAACTGTGAAATGTGAAACTACAAACAAGGGGCCAGGGACTCCCCTGTTTCCCTACTTTAGTATTCATTGATTAATCAACATTAGACAGAGCTAATTGATATCATTATGTAAGTACAGGCAATTCGGTCTCTTCTTCCTACCTTTCTTCTCCTCACGCCACAATTTGGTGTTCATATTTTGATTCTCTTGTTGTTTTTCCTTGTCTCGTTTGATGACAAACCTGTATCTCTCATTCTGTCACTGTCACAGTGAAACAGCTTCCTTCTCTATCCCCCAGATAATGACGGTGTTCACTACCCTGCTGTGTTCTGTTTTTATTTTCAAGTTTGCTAATGTCCTGTGCTGTAACCACATTTAAAGTTTACATTTAACAGACAACTTCACTGTGAAATTTTTTTTTAAAAAATGAGATTTATAATGTTTGAGTAAAATTTTTGAAAGTGGACTATACTATACATTAGAAAATATTGTTAAAGTCTCTTGATTTGGTAATTATACTGTACTTACATAAGAGATAGTCATTGTATTTACAGGGTAATCCTGCAACATCATGAGGTGTGCAGTATATTTTTTAATAGTTTGGCAAAAATCTGTGTGTATGGAAAGGTAAATAAAATAAGCATAGATCAATAAAATAAATATGACAAGCTATTAATAATTGTGAATCTAGATACTGGGGATACATATGTTCATTTTTTTATTTCTGTCATCTTTCTATTGGTTTGGGTCTTTTCAAAAATAAAATTTGAATTGAAAATCCTAACCATTTCAAAACCCATGGCTTTAAATGATATTTAAATAGATGAGTATAATCCTGCTTATATCTCTATGACAAGATTCTGAGATCAAAGAGGGATATAACACCCAGTGGAATGGCATGCACCTACAATCCCAGCACGATAGGAGGCTGAGGCAGGAGGATCACCAGTTTCAGCCCAGACTGGGCAATGTAGTGTCTTAGTGATATCTTGCCTGAAAAAAGGGAATAAGTGAGAGTTTTACTTGGGATGTAACTCAGTGCAAAGGCCCTGGGGTTCAATCCTTGGTACCGGACAAAGAATTAAACTAATTCTTTAAACATATAGCTACTGACAAGTTAATAAAATTAAGGTAATGAATGGGAAAATTCATGTTTCTTGAATGACACATTTTAAAAGCATTAGCTTGAGCCAGATTCTTAAGAGGAGTAAATATATGACTCATGTCTAGCTTATTAAACCAGGATAGGATGAAAATGAACATGTTTTCCATCTTCTTGGATAATCTTTCTATTATACCAACTCTGACATGGATTAAAATTATGCTAATTGATTGAAGTCATTATTTTATCTCATCTAAAACATGAAATATTAATGCCATACTATCTTTTATATGTACACCACTAGAAAGATTGATTGTATAGCAGGCAGCAGGTTACCAGAACTTTCCTAAGCATTACTATGCTGATAGGTGAGCAGATTGTTTTCTACACAGCTCCATTTTCTGACATATTTTCACTTTCATAATTCAAAAGATTCATAGCCTTGTGTTCTTGTCTTGCTCTTTGCTCATGTGCCTAAGAGAAATGTCAAGACTAAGTTCAAAGATTCAGAGTAAAACTTAGTGCCGAGGCCAGAGGCAGACATTGTCCTCTATCTTACATACTAATCAGCTTGCTCTGAGATACTAATTGGCTAGATTTTCTTTTGGATATGAAGGACTGTCTTTTGGATATGAGGGACTGTGCATGAGATTCAGTTTCTTCATTGTGCATTAGCTTTGCTAAGTGTAGTATTAGGCTTACGCTGGTTCTATAAAATGAATGACTTCTCTCTTTTTGTTCAACCTGGGAGCAGACTGTGTTACATAGGTGTTATGTTGAAAGAACTTTTTCCAAAGAAATTATTAGTTCTAAATTTCTTGCTAGAAAAATTGTAATTGATGACATTTTCAATTTTTTCATGGTTTTCTATAGTATTATTTTGACTCTTAAGAGTCATTTTTAAAGAATTTTTTAAAAGAGAATAAAAATAATTTAAAAATCATTTTAAAAAACTATTAGAAATGATACCGGATTTCACTCAACAAGATGACAGGAATTCAATAATGGTTCCTATATTGCCTATGGTTGTCTTCAAATTAGTTGTTCAGATTGCCAGATACAAGCATGCAAATGTCCAAAAATTTAAAAAGAAGAAAAAGAATTTAAACATTATCTGTTCCTTTCAATAGACCAGTGAAGCTTTCCTTTTTGAGTATGCTCAGGCTTCAGAAGAGGCTGGCCTCCAGCATCCTCCGCTGCAGCAAAAAGAAGGCCTGGTTGGACCCCAACGAGACCAGTGGAATCGCCAATGCCAATTCCTGTCAGCAGATCTGGAAACTGATCAAAGATGGGCTAGTAATCTGCAAGCCTGCGACCGTCCATTCTCGGGCGCGATGCTGGAAGAGAACCTTGGCTCGCCGGAAGGGCAGGCACATGGGCATCGGTAAGCGGAAGGGTACCTACCGCCAATGCCCGGATGCCAGAGAAGGTGACCTGAATGCGCAGAATGCGGATCCTGCGCAGGCTGCTCCGGAGATACCCGGAATCTAAGAAGATCGACTGGCACACATACCACAGCCTGTACCTGAAGGTGAAGGGGAGTGTGTTCAAGAACAAGCGGATCCTCGTGGAGCACATCCGCAAGCTGAAGGCGGACAAGGCCTGCAAAAAGCTCCTGGCTGACCAGGCCGAGGCTCACAGGTCGAAGACCAAGGAAGCATGCAAGTGCCAAGAGGAGCTCCTGCAAGCCAAGAAGGAGGAGCTCACCAAGACCCTGTCCAAGGAGGAGACGAAGAAGTAGTGCACTGCGTGTACAGAGAGCGGACAGGTCCCAAATAAAAGAGCTCTTGTCCATTAAAAAAAAAAAAAAAAAAGAACAGTGAAAATCAGCAGTATAGGTATCTAAGTTATCCTGTATATGTATATGTACATATACATATTTTTCCCTTCTTTCTTTTCTCCTTTCCCTCATCCCAGTTGTTCCATCCCTTTGAGCAGTTTCTTTCCCTTTCACACTATCTATTGTACATTTCAGATTTTATTTACACTCTGTGTGTGTGTGTGTGTGTGTGTGTGTGTCAGTCTGTCTTATGTATTTAGTACAGGGTCTTTAGGCTCTCCCTATATGGATTGGACTCATAGTGATTCTCCTGTTTCAGCCTCCCAAAGCCTGGGGTTACAGGCATGCACCACCACACCCAGTCTCAATCGCCATCTCAGCGCAGCCGGGGGATGGGGCTGGCACAGCACCCCAGGAATTGAACCCCAGCCGGTGCGCTCAGCCTAAGCAGGTGCTTTAGTCTACTGAGCTATCTGGCTAGCCCTGTTTACTCTTTCAGTTGAGCACTATGGAAAGTTATCCTTTTTAGCTAGATTGTCACATTGCTTATTATAAAGTATGTATAGTAGTCTATGACACATTTAAAATGTTTTCATACTATTTTTATAACTTTCAATTTGCTTTGTATTTGTTGAAGTTTTCACGTTTGCCCATTTTCCAACCTACAGGTCTTCAAAGTATTTGTCCATTTTAGAATGATACACTGACAACTTTATCTTTAATGATTTCTTTTCATAGTGTATTATGAGTAAGATCATCATATATCCCAGTTTGCCTGGGAGACTCTGGTGTATACCTTCTTAGCCAACGTAGTTACCAGTAGGAGCCACTTTCTCTCAAAGAAGTTGGATAATAAATTAGATGTTCACCCTGATAATTAATGAAGCATCTAGGTTCCCCTAAACACAACAGTGACTTGTAATTATAATTATGGTTTTGAGGCAGCATGATGTCACATGCACAGAGTTGTCAAGATCAATTCTTTATAGCATGGCAAATAGCATCCAATATAATAAATTGTGGCCAGCCAAACAGCCATAGTACAGTACATAGATACACAGTCAGCATCAACCGCAGATTTAGCCGTCTGTGGACTGAAAATATTGGAAAGAAAAATGGCTGTGTGTGCACTGCACATGTGCATTTTTTGGTCATTTCCTCCATAATAGAACAACTAGTTGCAAAACATTTACATTGTATTAGGTATTACAATAATATAGAGTGGGTTTAGAGCATAAGAAAGGATATGTGTGGGTTGTATGAAAATATTACAGAGCACTTAGCCTAGAGGACTTGGCCAGCTACCAGTTTTAGTTAACATGGTTGTCCGGAACTAACTCTGTAGGGATCAGTGGTCTACTCTACAATTTATGTCTATGGTATTACATTTTCAATAAAGGTACAAGTAGGGGCTGGTGAGATGGCTCAGTGGTCTAAAGCACCTACTTAGAACAAGCTAAGCAAAGCAAAGCACAGGGACCTCGGTTCAATCTCCCAGCTCCACATGCCAGCCAGCCCCGCCCCCTGGTGGGCTGAGCTGGCCACACACACACACACACACACACACACACACACACACATTCACACAAATAAATAACTTAAAAAAAAAAAAAAAAAGGTACAAGTAGGGAAAAACCTTCCAAACCAGACTCCTTAAAGCCTCTTTAAAGGGGGAAAGATCAAAGGAAAGTAGAGAAACACTAAAGTGGTGCTTTAGTATTGCCATTAATTAGTTCATTTTAAAATGTAGTTATTTTTTAGGTCTTTGGGAATATGTAAACAAATGTGAGTTGTGTTTAAAGGATAAATGTGTTTTGTTTGTGGGCTCAACCCCAGGCATTGTGCAGGTAAAGCACACGCTCCACCTCGGGGTTGCACTGCCAACCCAGGTAGCTATGGTCTCAGCCCTTAGACAATGGGCATCACATCACGAGCGAAAACAGTGGTGCTAACACAGTTGCTGTCTCTGTGGTTGGCTGCCTTCACTTTCAGTTTTCACCTTCAGTCTGACTTCGTCTTCTTTTTATAACATGAATCTACCGCCTCATGGGAGAAAATTAGCTATGATAATAAAATGCTAAGAACTGTGCTGTTTCTTCTGGTTTTCCCTCTGCCTAAGAGCTTATTTTCAGACTCCTTACCTTGGTTTTTCACCTCTGGTGGATACCTTTTTGCTGAAATGCTAAACAAATCCATCTCCCCTTTTCTTTACAGTTTATTCCTGGGTGACCTCATCTGATTCCATTGCTTTAAATCCTTCTGTAGAACTTTATATATCTCTAGCCATGATGAAATGGAGAGAAAACCTGCCAAAACCCTTGAGTCTCAACCCATTTCACCAGCTTTAGTTCCTAGCTAAACCCTTTAGCCTTAGCACCTCTGTAATTAGTTAACCCGCATTGCCTTTTCTCATGCCTTAGTCAATCTGTGTGTCCAAACCTAGTCTTTGGGTAGGTAGATTAAAAACCTGCTCACCATTTCATATAGACATGCACTCTCGCAAAACTCCTGGTGTCAGTGTCCGGCAGACCATGTGCTGGGCAGACTGGGCCCGCTCTGTGGCACTGACCTCACTGTGAGTTCCTGACGCTGGTACTCACTGCCAGGGTAGCACTCGCATGTGGCTATACGCAGTGGCTTTACCTCAGTGCACACTCAATGTGGAGTCCTTTCTCGGCATCTGCTCTCCTTTTCTTGAGCCAGAAAGCCAAGACACACTCTAGAAAGTTTGCTGCTTGCCTTCCCCCACATCCCACCCCCCGCCAGTTATCACCTGTCCACTTCCCTAAATCTCCCCTCTGTTGAGAACACCATCAGTTTTCACCTGGATTCCTTTTTAAAAAACTATTTTATTTATTTTGTACAGAATCTCACTATGCAGCTTGGACTCGTAGTGATGCTCCTGTCTCAGGTTCCACAGTGCTGGGATTACAGATGCGTACCACTACTCCTGGTGTTCATGGCCAGCACTGCGTGCCTGGAGTTTTGGAGCCTGTAAGACATGTGGTGCTGGGGATTGACTCCAGGTCTTTGCACTTGCCAGGCAGGCACTTAGACCACCGAGCTATCTCCCTAGCCCCTCACCTAGATTTCTGACCAAACTCCCACTTCCACTTTTGTCTCCATACCCTCTCTTCATTGCCGTTTGTCCTTTACAGACCACTCAGATCTTTTAAAAATATGTCAGATTACTTTCCTGCTCACAGCCCCATAAAGCTGATCCTTCAAGTGGTAGGCCTTGTTCCTCTGAAAAGCCTCAGGGTACTCCCCACCCCCTCTCTGAGATGTCCCCTGATGCCTTCACTAGCCTTTTCTCCTCTCTTTCGGTGACTAAGTTGCTCAGTTGGCTGGGTTGGTTGATTTGCTTATTTGTTTGCTTGTTTGGGACCAGAGAACATATTACAGAAATTTGGCCAGTGGTGCCATTGCATGACCTGCACTGATGCTGGGCCACCCTCTGCCTAGGACTGGGCAGTGAGTCCCCGTGGGGCACGGGGAGGTACCTAGGTTTGGGCCTCAGAGCTGTGAGAGGCTGCTGTGAGATGCAGCCTGTCTGGTCAGGCTGATTCAGGGCCTCCACTACACCTCCAAGATCTATCTGTGAAGAAACTTGTGGGCCATTAACCCCAAAGAGTAAAAAAACAAATCATCTAGTCACAAAACTGTCTCCCTCCTACAGGCTCTGAGGGGAGGGGTCAGCTGCAAGAGCAACTGTACCTTTAAATTGTGGGCTGGACCATACAGGCTAGTTACAAAGACACTGACACTCAGATATGGACTTGGAGTCCGACACCATTTGGCCTTCAGGGTCTTGGCCTACCTCATGAACCCCAGAAGGTGGGTCCTGAACAGCCAGGAGCAGTGCCTACAACACTAGACAATAAATCTACTTCTGCCCTGGCACAGCTCTGTCAAAGTTCCTACATCAAAGGACACCACCCATGCCAGAGCCAGGATGGAAGGCATCTCCCATGTTACCAGGGCCATATCTCCAGAGATGTTCCCGAAACCTAGAGCCCCAAACATCTGTCCTTCTCCTTCCAGGAGCCATCCAGCTCCTGCTACTGCCTCTGCTGTGGTTCCACAATGGCAGCTTCACTGGGGACCACAACACTGCACACATCTCAAGGTGTGTAGTCCTGCCAGCCTCGGGTAGGACCTTGTGGCCCACTGCAGTGGCCTTCTGGCCAGGCAATGCCTATCCAGCACAGTCTTCTTGGAGTCCCCTTAGTGTTCATTCTACTTAACTGTTAATCCTCACTTGTCAATTTTAAAGCCTTAAGAAATGTCTAGCTCATTAGTGAAGCAAATCCCACTCCTGAGTGTATCTGGGTGGATCAAGGAGGCATGATTTTTACCTCCATACAAGGCCTCCTTCCTCTTCCTTTCTGGCACTGTTCCCCTGTTCTGTTTCCCAGTCAGCAGGAACTAGGTATCTTTGCTCTGCCACACTCTTCCTCCATGATGTCTCTGCCTTGGAATCAACTGGTCCTAGACAGAATCCTCTAAGACTGTGAGCCCCACTAAACCTCCTGTCCTTGAAGTGGTGGATTCAGGTCCTGTGTCCAGCAATGGAGCTGCCTCACAAGGTCTGGCTTCTTCTTTTTCCTTGATCTCCCACTGCATGCATCAGCTCCATGGAAGAGACAATCTGTTTCTCCATTTGCAGAGCACTCTTCCTCAGTACCCTGAAGCACACCTGTGCCACAGTAGATGTTTGTGTGTTATGTACTATGTTGTGGACTTAGGGTTTCCTTCTCATAGACTGATATGATGAATGGGAAATCATTCGGTGGTGAGAGCCTGCTGCATGTAGAGGGTTTTTTTGATTGATAGGTTGGTTGATTTTAAAGCCAAGTAATCCATCAGGTTTTATGTATGTGAAAGTTTGTGGACATTGGTGAGGTGTGCGCTGTGTTGTTAAGAAATGAGAATGTAGGGGAGAGGTTTCCCTTTTATTTCCGCTCCAGGGATTAGTTATGCTTTGGCAGTTCTGCTACAGAACTTCTAGAATGATGGTTTAGAGGAATGTACCTGGGTAAACGATTCCACATTTACCTGAAATCAATTTTTAAGTGGGTTGTGGACCCCATGGTAATCTGGTGGTTTTTTTTTTTTTTTTTTTTTTTTTTTTTTTTTTTTTTTTTTTTTTTTTTTTTTTTTTTTTTTTGCTTTGTTTTGTTTTGTTTTCAATATGGTCATTTAAGGCAAAGTAAAGCAAACAAAACAGATCTGTTTGGTAGATTGTCTTTGCCATAAGAAAGCACCATTTTAGGGGTTAAAAATACTACATCACTTGAAATAATTTTTCCATGCAAACGTTTACTTTATTGACTAACACAATCTTGAGAAGTAACTATGAATTTGATGGAGCATACTTACCATCAATCCTGAGTGACCAGTCTTGGCTATAGTAGAGCCATTCCCAAAGCAATCATGTAGATTCTTTTCTGCTTAAATTCAAAATGATTTGGAATGAAATAAATCCCCTATGGATTAATTTCTTCTCTCAACAATGATGTCACACTGTCAGGATTTCTTTTGTGATGTGTATGTGTTTGGGACAGGGTCTCATTACACAATTTGGATTCGTAGAGATCCTCCTGTTCTCAGCCTCCCCAGCACTAGGATTACAGTTGCGCATCACCATGCCCCTTCTCTGTGGCCTGCTCAGCCTGCCTGAGGGCTGAGCCAGTGTGGCATGTGGTGCCAGGGACCGAATCCTGGTCCCTGTGCTTGCCTAAGCAGGCGCTTATTCTGCGGAGCTATCTCACCGGCCCTACTGTCAGGATTTCTTAAAAACCACCCATAAGCTTATCCCCAAGAAGCTTTGGACTAGTGAACATTCTTTTAAAAATATTTTATTTTTATAATTGGAGAATAACGTATTCACCATAAAGAAATAAATTCTATAAAAGATAATTTCTGCTTTTGTGTATTTCGGTTGCGTTATTTTTCTGAGGCATGGTCATTTTTTCTTTCACTTTGTGATACACATTGTGGTATCTCTGTGGATAAGAGGCCTGATAACGCTGGCTCATTTCTTTTTATAGACTGCCACCTTCTCTACCAACCAATCAAAAGTGTCTTCTGGATTTTGCTTGGTTTGAAGCAATTTATGCTAGAAGAATTATAAAATGTAGACCCTGTAGTATGAATTTGGCTTACTCTACATCAGAAAAAAAATACCTCTCACCTCAGCCAGAGAGGAAACTTCACGTATCAGCCATGGAGCCAATGCTTTTGATACATATTTCATGATCACAGCTGAGGCTTTTCCAAACTTAAGAGTGCTGTATCATTAATTCCCTCTTTTAAGCTACAAGATTATTTTTGGCTTTTCTTGTTGGCACGCGGGCCTTCCTGTTACTGATCTGCATGAACCATTTATCAAGTCAAGGGTTTAATCCATCAAAGTCAGAATTTCTTTGTTCTGCCCCCTGGTGTCTTGCCTTCCCATATGGTATGGTCTCATCTGCGTACACTGTTGGCTTAGGAAAAGGTTATTCAGAATGCAAGGGTTTATCACTGTTTCTTCACTTGTTCAAAATAATATTTTATGGAATGAAGTGATATTTTATAAGAAATGATAGTTATAGAGGTGATCAGTTTCTAGAATGTCAACTAAAATATTTCAAACCTGTTTCTTCATTAGTATTTCTGATTTTTTTGGTCATTAGCCCCCACTTTTCTGACTCACTCATCCTGAAAACATGAGCTGTCTTTAATTTCCTTCTCTCCCCTTTTCCAGACATTTGTTGCATTGTCAAATCCTTGGATATTTCTTGAGCTCACCCTCTGTTGCCTTTGCTTCCTGGGCTCGTGGTGCTGCCTGCTGTCCTCCAGAAGTAAGGCGATCTGTTTAGGATGCTTTGGGATCTGCTTAGGATTCTATCTGGATTCAAAATGAGTTAGGAGCTAATAACACGGACTGCCTGCCGAGCACCAAGCCCTCTTCTAGGCTCCAGGGATATAACAGTGAGTGATGGAGTATGAAAAAACATTTCCTGGTAAAGCTTCAATTCTAGTATTGAAACAAAGAGAGGAGAGAGAAAAAATTTAAGCATTTTATTTGTATGCTGTTAAATGCACGATATAAAACAAGACAGGGTCGTACAGAGGTTGCATGGGGCAGGGATAGTTTGAGGATAAGGATAGAACAAAAATTAAAGCTAATTAAAACAAAAGGAGTACCATGAACTTTCATTCTCCAAAATGTCATCCTCCAAATGTACTTCAAAAATGTCATCCTAATTCTATTACTCACTGTCTTGAACCTCCTGACTCCAAGCCCTGCTCACCAGTTATGACTCAGAAGAGTTCAAGAACTGAGGATCCTCCTTGGCTTGTGGTGGGACTATGCCCAGGAAACTCCTTCTATATCTAAAAGACCCTAGGTGGGAAGTCTGTTTAATGCACCTGACTTGTTTCCCTTCTTGATCATGGGGCTGTGGCTCCTGTCACTGCTGGCGTCATGAAAAAGGATCATGTCTCATACCACTAGCAGGGAAAGATCAAAGTTCATAATCTGAAGTATGGTGTGTGTTGTAGCTTGTTTGTATTTGTCTCCCCCAAAAGCCTCATGCAGTCATTGAGGTGCAGTTCTACAGTTTGTGATTAATTCATGATCCAAGGCTGGGATTATGAGTCTCAGTACTGCTGGGATTATGGGTCTGAGTATTGCTGGGATCATGGATGTGAGTGCTATACCCAGCCTGGGGCAGATAGCCTGAATGTAACATAAAAGACAGAGAGACAGACTTGCTTTGTTGCCATTGCTGCTGTTGCTCCTCCCTTTTGCTCTTGCTGTTTTGTTGCCTTCCGCCACCATGAACTGCTGCCCTCTGCCATGTGCCCATCTGCCTTGGAGTCAGCTGAGTATGGACTGAAACGTCCAGGAATTGTGAGCTAAATAAATCTTTCCTTCCTTCAGTTTGAGTGTTGGGTATTTGTCCCAGGAACTAGAGAAGAGTAACTGAGACAAGTTCATTGAGTGTCTTTCATTTCTACTCTAGTGTAAATCTCGAAACTCCATAGGGACCTGCTGTCCTATATAGACAGTGTACTGTTCTCCTCTTCAGAGCCTACCTTTCTTCTACAGTTTGAATCTGAAGTGGCCCCCAAAAGCCCACAGGGGAAAGGGATGGTTGCACCATTGGGCATATATGGAGAGGTGGCAGAAACTTGAAGAGGCGGCTTTAGAGCAAGGAGGTTAGGTCACTGGAGGTGTCTCAGGAGGGAATATTGGGACCTTGGCATTTTCTTATACATTTTCTAGTTTTCCCTTTCACACTCCTCTATGCCTTCCAATTTCTGTCTTTGCTGCCTTTTTTGTCTATTTGAAACACTTTTTTCTACCATGTCGTTAAGGCCTAATAAATTTTACCAGCCCTATTGGACCCAGATTAAATGTTTTTTCTGCTATAAAATTTTGATGGAAATCATTTCTTCTTCAGAATGTTAAACACAAACTTCTTGCACTCTTGGCTCTGTATTTGTGCTTATGTGCAGCTCCATGTTTGTGTTAGACTTGAAGTTCTTAGAGGGACAACTTCTGATCTAACCTTCCCCTTTCCCCAGAACCCACACAGTGTCTAGCATCTGTAAAATATTGATTAGCAAATATACTCTGTGACATATTCACCCAGTGACAATTAAAATGTGGAATCCTACTGGCGTGCCATCAGATGACGGTCCTAGAGCTGATGAAACATGAAGTCCTAATCAGTTAAGGATCATTGTGCTTTGCGTAGACACATCCAGTCGTCTCCACGCACACGAATCTTCCCACATCAGCAGGCACCTCTTCCATGGTGTTATCCAAAGTTCTATTCTGTTGCCATGGAGAATTGTAAGATACAGATTTCTCTGGTATGATTGATTCTCAGCAGTTGCCTGTGCCTTCCTTAGACTCCTTCAGGGCCCACAGGATCCTTTCTCTGACCCTCCCTGCTTCACACCATTCTTTCTTTCACTCCTTTCTGTCCTTCAACCATGAAGGACTCACTGCTTCTTCTGTCTGGGTTTCTCATCACTCCAGGGCTTCCTTCCATACATTTCTGATGCTTTACCTCTGAGAATGCTCCTTGGTTCCTTGAAGAATCATCCCGTGGTCTCCCTGATCAGTCAAATCCACTAAGGACTCCTCGTATCTCCTAGCATGGTGTTATGAAAACCCTCATTGCTATGATAATTTCACATTTCTTGTCTATTTTTTTCTGAGTGAGGGCTGAAGAGAGGGAGCATTGTAAGAGAGGGTGCAAGAGGAAACCTAGAGGCCAAATTGTGAAGAATTTAGTGAAGCATGTTAAAGCACTTTGGACTTTATTCCAGAGGCAGTAAGAAATCATGAGATAATTGTAAGAGGCAATGACAGGATCATGTTTATATTTTGTAAGTGCTATGCTTGAATTGTGTTAAAATTCAACCCTGATATCTCAAAAATGTGACCTTATTTGGAAACAGGCCACAGCAGATGTAATTAGCAAGATGAGGTCATAATGGAGTAGAGACCTAAACCAATAAGACGGGTGACCTTCTTTTGAAAAATGCCACAAGGAGAGAGAGGCATGAGCACAAGGAGAATGGCAAGGGAAGCCTGGAGTCAGGTTGCAAGAAGTCTGGGCGCTCCCAGAGAGGGGGCGAAGCTGGGACACATCCGTTCCTGGTACTTTTAGAGGTAGCATGGCTCTTCCAGTGAACACACCTCAAACTTCTCGATTCCAGAATGTCCAGCCTGTACATTTGTTACTAAGGCCAGGAGTCCCCAACCTTTGGACATAGCACAGTAGCTGCTGCACAGCAGGAAGGGTGTGGCCACTAGTAAGTGGAGCTTCGCTTGTACTTACAGCCACTTGGGTGTGTTTTGACCCCCCACCCCCTGAGCTCTGTTCCTCTCAGGTCAGGAGGGGCATTGGATTCTCATAGGATCTCGAACTCCACTGTGAGCTGTGCATGCAAGGGATGCAGGTTCCAGGCTCCCTAATGAGAACCTACAGCACCCAGGGGCTGCCCATTGTTTATCATGTCTGCCTGCCCCTTTCCTACACTGTTCTCTTGTCTCCTGGAATTCTGCTTAGCTCACAAGTTAACCTTCACCAAATGCATAAAAGGCAACTTATGGGGAACTTTTCTGAACAGGGATAGAGACCCCTTGGTGAGACAGCAGAAAACCCCAGGCCTGGCAACCAAAAAATACTGCATTTAAAGTGCCCAGAGTCCTCCTTAAAGGACAGGATCACTGCCACAGGTGGTCCCACATTCTCCAAACCTGCTTTGTAGGGTGTGGAGCAACCAGCTAGGCAGCAAACCCGTGAAACCTTCAAAACTGCATCTCCTTATGAGAAAAGTGGGACTGGAAGGAAAGTGGAAGTAAATCAGTGGAGACACGGCATGTCCATATACCAGTTCCCGGGATGAATGTACTAGTTATGTATCACAATATATTAATAAAATTTTTTAATCCTAACAGAACAGATGAGCCTTTGGAGGTTTTTGTTTTTGTTTACCATGAATGTCAAAATCAGAAGCGACTTCTGAAGTCAGATGCGTCTGCACTGAGAGACTCATTCTTAGTGGCTAATTGAATTCTAAAGCTGAGAAGCTCTTTCCTATTGGTGAAGACGGTCCTGCGTGCTGCTGTGGACCCTGTAGTGCACGTGTAGGAGGGTTGCATTTCAAACAATAGCAGTGGTTCTTCTTTCAGTGCTGTGCCTAGATGAGTTGGTGAAAAGGCAGAGGAGACTGAGGCAACAGCTAGGCAGGATCGTGAGCCACTGGGACCTGCAAGCCAGGTGAATGAGTCTTCTAATGCTGGCAACCAGGCCACAGCACTTACTTTTGCATGACATATTTTTCAGGGGGCATGCGGGAGACTCTGCTGTGTGCATTTGCGTTGCCCGCCATACCACAGCTGCAGATCTATTCAAGTCTTTGAATGATTCCACATCAGGAGAGCAAGTGGTTATTTCCTGTCGGTACACACACAGACCGAGTGGTGGGCATGACCAGAAAACTTCCTTCTTTCACTTCTTTGGCCAAAAAGGTCAGTTCTCAGTGCACATCTATGTATGGTGTCATCCACTGAGAACTGATGAGTGGCCAAAACATGTCACCATGAGGATGTAATTAGGATCATCACCTGGATTAAAATGCTGGTAACTCATCTCTGTTTGCAAGCTTTGTGAAGATATGGGAAAAGAATGAATAAATCTCTTCTGACACACAGAAGAGAGATGGCTTTCTTTTCTTTTTAAATCATTTATTTATTTAGTTAGTTAGTTAGTACAGGGTCTTGCTACACAGCTCAGAATTATAGTCACAGCCACCTCAGTGATGGGATTACAGGTGTGCACCACCACATCTGGTTTTGGTGGCTGGCTCAGCATGCCTGGGGTTTCAGGTGGTGTGGCGTGTGGTACCAGGGATTGATCCTGGGTCCTTGCACTTGCCAGGCAGGCACTTAGACTGCCGAGCCAGTGAGGCAGCTTTCTAAGGCGCGTCAGTTCCCAGAGCTTTTGAGCTACGAGAGCTGCTCCAGAGATTTCTTTTGACAAAGGCAGTCATTGCTGGCAGCACATCTTAGTTGACAGAGAATGGATCCAAAGCCTTGTTTATTCTGCTCACCCAGGTGACGTACTCAACGTGCTCAATGAGCTCAACCTGTCACTTCAAGGGAGAAGGATAACTGTGTTCAAGGCTACAGAGAAAATGACTGCATTCAAAGCCAAACTGCAGTTATGAGAGAGACGGTGATCACTGAGCTTTTTGACAGTTTCAAACATGACAGAAAGCTTAACAGAGAGTGGGTCAGGCTCTTCGTTCTCCTGGGTGGTGGGTGCTCACCTACCTCAGCTCTCAAAAGTGTGTGAACCACAAAAGACCCCTGAACTGGGAAGGGATAGATCCATGGCCCATTTGTGAATAGCCTTGGTGAACTGGCTTTGTCCATTCCAGAAAAGGTTCAATTATTTGCAGTCACAGATAATAGTGGCCTTAAAAGTATATTAGAGACAGCGTCCGATTTCTGTATATTCTGAATTGAGGTAAAAGCCGGTTATCCTTCTGCAACAAACACACTGAAAAGCATGCTTTATTTTCAATGTCTTATCTTTGAAAAGCAAGCATTTCTGCAGTGACAACAACCAAAAAGAGATTCCAGTGCAGACTGGACACAGACAACACACTTCCTTGTCACTGTCTCCCATTACAGCTAGATGGGACCAACTAGTTCAGAGAAACAAACTCAGAGCTCCATGTGATTCTGCAGTGTGGTGCACTGTGTAATTATCTCATCTTATATTCCAGCATAATAATAATATAAATACAGTGCACAATAAATATCACCATCCCCAAGTAATCTCCCCCTTTTGGGTCTGTGGGTCATTTGTCTTCCAGGAAACCGATTCCTGGTCTCAGAAAGGTTGGGGACTGCTGAGCAAAGCCACTCAGTTCTGGTGCTGTGGCAGAATAGCCCTAGAAAAGTAGCAGAGGAACCCCCAGCTGCAGGTTGGAGAATCGTTTTTGGGTGAACAGAATTGACTATGCAAAGGTGATTTGGACCTATCAGGTTGAGAGACGGCAGCAACTATAGGAGGGATGAGAATGCTTGTATGTCAGGAGAATCAACTAAGATAAGGAATGATTAGGCTTGCAGGGCTGAACCAGTGGCTTGACAAATCCCAGAAAGTGTCAAATCCAGGCATGGTGTCACATGCCCATAATCCCCGCACTGGGGAGGCCGAGACAGGAGCATTGCTGCAAGTCTGAGCTGTGTAGTGAGACCCAGTACGAGAGAAATTAACAAGTAAAGATAAAATTTTAAAAAAGTGTCAAATCCTGTTTGTTGGTTGATGATTCCCTGATGCACATCTTTAGCAGTAATTTTTCTCTGTCTTCCACATTTTCATATTTTCAACCCCATTGGATGACTTGTAGTTTCTTTGGTGAACGTTTCAATAAATGAAGAAGTTCACTGATGATAATTAGTAAGAGTTGGCATGTAGACAAAAATGTTACAATATCTGACTTCTTCTAATAATTGTATGTTGAAAAAGGAAATGTGCTCATTCTACCTGGGAAAAAAATTATTTATTAGCCAATGAGAATTTCTCAAGATGCAATGAATTCCCATGGCAATAGATTTCTGGCTTTCAATGTCTGAAAAAACCATATGTGACAGTCTATTTTTTATACCTCTTTTGCATTTCTCCTGTTCTTTGTTTATTGTTCTTGAACAGTTCTGTTTATGTCTTAATTACATAGAGGTCTTGTGATTTTCTTTGTTTTGTAAAATTTCTGTGAGCAAAGATCTAGGTCCGTTAATTTAGCAGGCACCCGGAGCCTCACACTGAGCTGTCTGCCTGGTCACTCAGTAACTGCTGCTCGGTTGAGAATGGACAAGTTTGAGCCTTAATCTCAGATATTTTCTACCTCAGCTATTTCTTATAATAGTTGAGTAATAAATATGCCTGTCTATTTTCTTGCTTAATAATGAAAATAGAAAGTGTTGAGATAAAGTATTTCTGCTAGCTAATCAATATTCCAGTTATCAATTATCCATGTGAGGTGATATTATGCATTAATTTGATTGCGCGCACTGCAGTGTATGGTATCTGTGCATCATCGCTCCTGTTCGTACATAATAAGCAGGTGAGGGAATTTGTCCGCTGGTACATCTCAGTTATTAGCAGCGATCATCAAGTATACGTTTCAAGTTTAGAGCCTCCTTGGCCTTCAGGGAGGTAGCATCTCAATTTCCAGGGAAATTTAAGCCTCTCCTTTCATGCCCTTCTGTTCATTTAATCCTATCAAAATAGAAGATTTGTTTCCAAGAGAAAAGAGCTAGAGGCTAATTATGGAACTGAAACATAGCTTGTTTGTCTGTTTCATTGTGGTTAAAAAATATAAAATTTACTATTTGATCATTTTCAGTGTCTAGTTCCATAGTTTTAAGAACACCCACATCATTGAGTGGTCTCCGGAGCCTTTTCATCTTGCAAATGTGCAACTCTGTA
The DNA here is from genome assembly GCF_000260255.1 of Octodon degus. NCBI lineage: Eukaryota > Metazoa > Chordata > Mammalia > Rodentia > Octodontidae > Octodon > Octodon degus. Next base: position 1,968,146 of record NW_004524743.1, read on the forward strand.
CACACTGGGCAGCAACTTCCGTTTTCCTCTTCTTCTGCATACAGTGTCATTCACCTGTCTGTTTCTGTGGATTCAGTGGTGTCAGATGCCTCATAGGTGTGGACTCTGACCAATGTGTTTTTGGTGACTGGTTTATTTCATTTAATATAAAGTCCTCAAGATTTGCTCAAGTTGTAGTACTTGACAGGATCTTCCTTTTCTGGGCTGAGCAATATTTACTTTTATTTATCAGTCCACCTGCCTGTGGACATTCTATCTTTTTTTTGGAAGGGAAGGGTGTATATGGTGTTCAGGGTCTCACTACTAGATCAGACTCGTAGTGGTCCGCCTGTTTACAGCCTCCCAAGAGCTGGGCTTACAGGTGTGTGCTACCACGCCCAGTCCCCTGCGCCCGCTTGCAGGTGCTTTACTCAAGCTATTTGGCCGGCCCTCTGCCTGCGCACAGTTAGGTTGCTTCCATCCCTTGGCTGCTGTGATTTTCTGTTTCACAAAATGAACTTGAAAACAGCCCTTTCCTAGGTAACCTCCATTTTCAATTTTCCCTCTATAAAAGGAAGAATATTTTAATGCTCTTGCAAAGTTCCTAAAATTCTGTCACTTTAGTCTTTTTATTCTAGATAGTCATTCTCTGATTAAAAAATAGAACCAAGCATTTCTTTAGACATAATACTATTGTGACACTCAATAGGAGGGACATTTAAATGTCAAAACTTAAATATTCATTGTAGTTGAAGGACAGGCAAATAGACTTTGGAAATGAATAGAATTCCACCATGTAAAGGATCAAGGAAACTTTGGACAGATTTATTCAAGCAAAGTTATCTCTTTAAAATAACTTTATGGAGTTAAATTTCTTTTCACACTTCCTGTGGATAAGCTTATTGGTTTGTTTAACACTGAAGGTAGGCGATAGCTCAGGAGACTTCAGGAGCTATGTGGCTGTGGCTTGGACATCTGCACTGAGGAAAATCAGCACCTTACCACATAATTATGATTTTTTTTCCTAAAAAAATTCACAAGGGCTGTGAGTAGGCGTTGTAAACAACCCCTAGAATCCTTCGACCATAATGACAATGTAGTCTTTCAATTATTCCGCATCCCCAAAATTGATAAACTCACGCTGCCATGTACCTTTTCTCCAATTTTCTGAAGATTGGACTCATTAAGTTAATTCATAGTTATGGCTCTTGCATCAACATGTATTGACAAACACATTGAGAAACCCAGCCTTCCGCTCATCTCACTGTGCTGTCTCCCTCCCATCCTTATCGTCCTAATCGCGCTTATTGTCCTTATGTAACCCCGAGCTATGTCTGTATCAGGGGTGAAAATCGGAAATTGCCAGCAACTGGAAAGCTATTGTCTTGGTGCCTCAAACTGAGTCTTTTGTTTTGTTTTGTATCTTCAGTGTTCTTCATGTACAAAAATGAATTTAATGAATTTTTTCATTGAAATAGTCTTTTAATTCTTTACCCCATGTTATTGTTTCCAATAAATCAGTCTGTGTGGTTGATGAAGATGGTCAGTTTTTACTCAGCATAATTTTGTCCATTGACTCTTTTCTAATGTTTTTGTTGTTTCCAAAACAATTAAGACCTGTGTGAATTCAATTCCATGTTCTTTTAAAAATTTGATATGACTGACCCCTCCAAAACTAAATCTTTCTCTGCTCCTGGTTCATAATATAGCTCCAGAAATGAAGTATCTTCTACTTATGTTGCTAGAAATTTGGAAGGAGATCTTAAGTGCAGAGTGTGCATGATCAATTGTAGTTGATTGGGCTGGAGAGATGGCTCAGTGGTCTAAAGCACCTACTTGGAACAAGCTTGGCAAGGCATCAGGGACCCAATCCCCCAGCACCACATGCCAGCCAGCCCCGCCCCCTGGTGGGCTGAGCTGGCCACACACACACACACACACACACACACCTCTCTCTCTCTC
>NW_004524743.1:1970186-1978201 GCF_000260255.1 Octodon degus
CTCTCTCTCTCTCTCTCTCTCTCTCTCTCTCTCTCTCATAATAATAAAAAAAATAACAAAATTAAAAAAAAATTGTAGTTGATTCCTTAATTAAAAAAAAAACACAAAACACTTGTGATGTTTTTATGTTACAAAGTATCTACTTAGAAAAAGACAACAATGAGCATAAACATGTAGCTATTCATTCCAAACTGCCATGAGCTCTCTCTCCCACTTTTAGCATCTTATTTCCCTGAGAAGCTATAGGTTTGGTTTGATTTCTGCAGATTCATCGATATGAAATGATTAAACAGGAAGTACCCACCCAGAAAATATGGAAGTTCTGGATACCATAACCTGGAGTTCATCAAGAAGCTGCTTTTGTACTGTGTGTAGAGATGCTGCTCATGTCCTCTGTCTGGGAAAGTGCAGCTCCTGAGAACCGAAAGCTGTCACATCAGTTAACTTGTGCAATTGCTGGGCGTAAAATGTGAATGCCAGCAGTTTTCCGGGCAAATTAGAATGAAAAACGTCCATAGAAATATAGTTAATTCAATCTCTATAATATAAACCATGAACCAAGGCTATATAACAGAGATTAAAATGGCTTTTCAGTTAGTATTGAAAATTCTGACATAAGGTAGTGACCATTCTAGAAGATCAATATTAGAACATGACAGCATGGGACTCCACAGTGAGATTTAGAAATGCTGCAAAATCTGAATTAAAAAAAGGCAAAACAAGATGCATACTATACCAGAGAGAGAACATTCTTTCTGAGTAACACAGGCTACTTCCTTCTAGTGAAGAAAATAGGAGTTAATATAGAAACAAATGGCATATTTAGTTCATATAATTATGCTTGTAAGCTGTAAGCTGTGTATAAAATTCTCATTTTGTGATGTAAGTCCAATCAGCATTAATTTTCCTTTTCTCACTTGTACATTAATTAAATATGTACTTGAGGATCTATGTAAGTCTGAGGCATGGATCTACAGCAGTGCAGAGGATGTAACTTTGCTCTCAAGGATCTTACAGGAATGGAACAGATGGCAAGAAGAGAAACGCTACCTCGTGGTAGGCGCAGAGAATCACGGGAACAGGAAGTAGGGATCCATCTGTATGTGAATCCTTGTGGGCAGAAGAATTAAGCACGGCTAAGAACAAAGGTGAGAGGATTCCAGGAGGGCTGTGGCTCCAGACAGAAGCGTGCACTAAATTTTAAATAGGACAAAATCAGTGAAACTTAATAAAACCACAAAGTATGCTTATGGAGAACTCTCAGAACTAGATGAATCAACAGTGATTTCAGTCGAGAGCTAATGGTGTGGCCAGAGGTACCATCGCCATCTACATTCTGCTTTGAGAGATCCTGTGATGCAGTTTGTCAGATAGCATGCTTATCCTGCATGTAGACTGAAATTCCAGGCCATCAGTTACAAACACAGCTCTTGATCCCCATGGCATGCCTTGGTTAGTGGTCTCCAGAACCTCCAGTACCTGAGGTACTCACCTTGACTCGCAAATAACTGGGATTTATCTCTCTCTCTGAACTGAAGGAGGGCAGGAGTCAGTTTTTTCTTTCCCCCTCTGTCCCTAGGAATACATGCCCAATTCCTGGGGCTTAATAAATAATGCATAATGGTGAAAGTGTTAATATATTCCTTACTTTATGCTAGAGTCATAAATTAAAAGTTGAAATTTATTTATGGCTTTATAGGTTATGAATCACGTGGCCATATTAGCAGAGTAACATGGGATAGTTATGTTCAGTAGGATTCAGAGGGCCCTGGGAGTCATTCCTTTCAGCCCTCCTTTGCTAAGCACAGACTTGCAGGACAACACTGGTCTGATGATGATTTCAGAAGTGAAAGAGGTACATCTATATGTGCAGCACCAGTGGTGGAGCTGAGACAGTTGATCCTTAAAATGATACTTTGCTTTACACTATGATTTGCCTTAATTGGTACAATTTGGATGTGCATAATGATCATATTCACCACAGGAAACTTGTACCTGTACATGGTACATCTTTGTTCCTCCTTTTCACCCCATCCCCCCTCCCCTCTCTTCACTCCTCTTCCCTTCCTGATTTACAAAGATTTGTCTCCATAGTATCCTATTTTACTCATTTTTCCCTTTCTTCCTCCCTCCTCCCACTTCCCTTTTCTTTTGAATAATTTCTTCCCATTAAGCAATATCTGCTACACAATTTGGTTTTTTGTTTACACTTTCAGTTTCTCACACCAGAGAGACAATGTGATGCTTACATATGTGTGTTCAATTTATTTCACTTCGGAGTATGGCCTCAAGGATATCCGTTTAGCTAGGAATGTTTCAAGCTTAACTTTCTTCATGGCAAAATAGTATTCCATTGTATGAAAAAGCTATCTTCTTTATCTATTCATGAGTTGGTGGGCATTTACCCATTTTTACCTATGTCCCTTCCATCTTTTATCTATCCATTCAAGTATCTATGTATCAATCCATCTATGTATCCATCCATCAGTCTGTCCATCCGTCCAACCACCTGCCCATTCATCCAGCCATCCAATCTAAAATGCCAACCCTCCTGACCCTCCTTATATTCCTTCTGTGCTGTATTCCCTCCCTGAGTGATAAGGCTTCCCTGAGGAACTTCTGTGAGAGAGACTCCAAGCAGCAGGAAGGATCTGGAAGCCAGGTGTTATGGTAGAGGGGCATTCTACAACAGAGAAAGGAACAGTGGACATTCATATGGAGAGACAAAAAATGTGGGCAGTGTGTGAGGCCCATAACTAATCATTGCCTGAGTAAAGGAAATCTGGAAGCCTTGAAAGTGGCCATGGAAGACTTCTCTGAACAAGCAGTTGGGTTGGCTTGTGGAGGGTTTTGATATTGCCTGAGGGCAGTGGAGAGCCCAAGATTCTTTTTCTCTGGATTCTTTTTCTCTGGTACCTCAACCTCTCTGTCTCCCCTCTATTATGGTTTTGGAGTGAGTGACAACATTCTGTGCTTCCTGTGTGGACTTCAAAGCAGCCACTTGGGCAGCCCAGTGCACTGGAGCTGGGAAGGAATTTTGTATGAAATGCAGATTTAGTCTTTGATCTACATTTTGTAGGTCAACAAGCTCAGTTGCTTGGCAGTAATTACAGGCCTCCCAAGGATGCTGCTCTTGAATAATTTATCTAATATATTAGCCACAAACAAACTCTCCTCACCGAACATCTCATTTCCCCTGCCCCTGCTTTCCGTGGGGAGCTCTGAATTGTCCCTGGTTCCTAGAGATTTGTTCAAAATTGATCCTGAGTGTGGATTTCTACCTTTAGGGACATTTTACTTGCAGTCTGACAACTGCATCATAACAGATAATATTTTCACTCCCGGCCTCATTTGGGAAGGACTCCAACGATGTGTTTTTATCCCGGCATCTGAGCCCGTGGAGTGCGTCCTTGTGCCAGAAGTGTACTTTGGTTCCAGAAAGCTAAGGCTTCAACTTTCAAGATAGGCAGAGCAGGCCAAGGAGAAGCCTGGGGCTAAGGCAGTGCGTATAGTCCTCCTCTAAATCAATCCAGTCTGCGCTTTCACTTTTTTAGTTTAAGTTTTTATTTTAGCAAACAAAAACAAATTGTATTCATTTCTGGGGATACAGTACAAAGTTTTGATAGATGTGTACACTGGATTGCAGGGTCACACTATAGCCAAGATAGTTTTGATGGCTTTAATGGGAAAAAATGTCCAGTTTGGTATCTTTTGGTAGAATGTATCATCCCTCCCTTCCAATTATTTCTCTTCTAATTTTCATCCTGTCAGGTAATGTGGTCGCTGGGCTGTTTTTAAAAGTACCAAGCTTTGGTGTTATGATCACTGGCAGTAGCATAATTTAAAAAACATTTATGTAATTTACTGAGTCACAAAATAAATAAGAATAATTGACTGAAGGCCAGCATGCATTTCCGTAGGAGGTTAGCCTTTTTAGGGGGATGTACTTTTGTAAGTTTAGCTTTTTCCATTGTGCCAACCCCGCTTCCTTGACTAAATTATGAAAGGGAAATGGTGCCAAAAGCTGATAAGAAAATCAACTGTTCCTTGTCCTTCACCAGGCATAGTGTGCCTGCCTCCTCACAAAAGCAATGCAGTTCAGGCAGTCCTTGCCCTGATCACAGCAGGCAGACACCGCTTGCCTGCCTGGAGCGACAGAGTGCCGTGAGAACAGGGCCACGCTTGGTTGGGCCACTCTCCTAGCTCCGATAGCTTCGGCTCTGCAGTGCCTTCCATGAGAGCTCAGGATTGTGACCTGAATCCTGGCTTCAGATAATAACGCTGCAGGGCATGTCACATGACTTTGGCAGGCCTGTTTTCTCACCTGTAAGATGGAAATAATAACAACTACCTTTGAGGGTCACTGTGGGGTGAATAGACGGTGACATATGTAAGTCCCCTGCTCGTAGCATGGTGCCAAGGGAGGCGATTATTATTGTCGCTTTACTGATACTAAAATAGAAGACTCTCAGGCTGGAGAGATAGCTCAGTGGTCTAAGCATCTGCCTGGAAAGTGCAAGGATCCAAGTTCGATCCCCAGTACCATCTGCCATTCCAACCCCAGAACCCTGGGTGTACCAAGCTACCCACCGAAACTGGGCATGGTGGCACATACCTTTAGTCCCAGTGCTGTGGAGGCTGAGACAGGAGGATCACTCTGAGTCCGAACTGCATACAAGACCCTGAACCTAATTAATTACTTAGAAAATAAAATGAAATAGAAGACCCTCATGTCCGGAAGCTAAATCTTGCACACCTTGAAGGATAGTTTTCTGAGAAGCAAAGATGAGCGCGTGGGGGAGAGTGTGAGCCAATCCAGAACTTTCTGAGCTTTTGTTTTTTTACTTTTTAACACATTTTCCTTAGTGTCTTTCTTCTTGGCAGTGGGGAAGGGAGACAGCACCTCACAGATTCATTCATTTCAGGTAGATCCTCTTCCATCTCTACATCAGTTTCTATTTGTACAGACACGATCAGTGGCAGCCAGGTATTTGTTTTATTTTCTAATATCAAGCTAACACGAGAAATACAGGCTTGACACCCACAAAGCCCTTTCAGGGAAGAGGGTGCTGTTAGTATTTTCATTTTCTCTTAAAGTATCCTAGGGGCTGAAATGTGTTTTCTAACCCAGTACTGTGTGTTTTGAATGCTGGTGAAGATTGCGTTAGGAGGGCAAGCAGCACCAGGGTGCTGGTCGCCTGTGTTCAGTGGCCACAGCTGGATTTCCAAGGGCTTCCTGCCCCAGGTTTTGTATGCTATCGTTGCCTACTGCTGGGGAGAGAGCAGAAAGCTCCCACCTTTCTCAGTGAGCCTGAGTAAAAGAGAACTCTTTTGTCAAGGTAATAATAACACTTAGCACTTATATAGGGCTTTTTATCTTCAAAGGGCTTTCCAAACATTAGCTAATTAAGAAGTCTGGAATGTGCAGCAGCTGTTGGAAAAATAAATGTGATGCTTAGGTGTATTAAAAACGGGAGCACAAGCATGAGGACATTCTATACCAAACAGCTGCAGAGCTGTCTAATTTGTTTTCTTCACCTGGTGGAATAGAGCAGACTAAAATAGTCGTGATGTGTAGGGTAGTAATGTTGCGGGACAAGGCAGGGCCTGCATGCACTGGAATATTGCAGGGGCTAGAGAATATTCACCCCAAGAGAAAAAGCCAGTGTATGCGCCATCACCTCACTTTTATTAAACTTTCATAATCAGCGACAGACACAACATGAATGAGACAGACATCTGACACAGTGCAAATGCTCTAAGAAAAACCCATTTTCAAAAACATCCATTTGCACTTATTTATCCAAATTCACTCAGCATGGACACATACACTTAGACATGTCATTAATCCATGGATATTAATTTTTCACCAATATTGATGCGTACATTGAATTCCATCAACATTTTTCTTTGCCCCTTTGTTAGCAGGAATAAGCTAACTTAGCAATACAGGAGCTGAGCTACAGCTTTTCTGATGAAAGCAAAATAAACAACAGGGAAGGCTTCTGTTGTGCTTTTCTGCAGTAGGCATTGAGAGGTAGCCAGTCTTGCTTTTCCTCTCTCTTGCTTTTGCAGTGGTGTTCATTGATGTATCCGGGCTATTCTGTTTCGAGTGTAAATTCCACAGTGGCAAGGGGTGAGGATGGCAGCATTCAAGGAGAGGGATCAGTTGGTGCTGCAGCCTGAGCATCTTCGGCCCATGGGCTACACACTGCGCTGTTGTCTCAACTCTAAGCGCCTGCAAGGAGCATTAGAACACTGTCCATCTGCTACATTCAGAGAAGATGATTATGCCTTTGGCTGAGCTGCTTGTCAATATGGGGTTTGGGAAAAGTTATTTCCTCATGGAGGGAGAACAAGGCAGTAGAGGGTTGGCAGGGAGTAAAGGACAGAAGGAACTGAGAAAGAATTCAGAGGAATAGCACACCTAGATGGGAGAAGAAGGGTGCGGGAGTTCATCAAGAGGCTCACGTTTGCCAAGGAAAAGTTACAGAGCTCAGAACTGCGGAGAGCAACAAGGAGAAGCCAGGTGATAGAGTGCCAGTGTCACAGTCCATCATGTGGGGACTGCTCCACTGCTCAGTTCAGGGTGTGGCGCTCTGTGGAGTGACCTCAAGGCTCAAAAGGTTTCCCAAGAGCCCACAACCAACACTGGCTTTGGGGCACGCCTGGGTGGGGTAGACTGCCATGTTCAGAAGCGTAATCAAATCAGTGATCCCTGCCTCAGCCTATGGCTCTATTTATAATAGGACATATCTGGAAATAAGCCAGGTATTTTCTGAGGAGAAAGGGATTGATTATGCAAATCAAACTTTATATTTGTAATTGAATACTGTGCAGCTATCAAAGCAAGAAACCTTATTACTACCTCAAGCTCAAATGTGAGTTGGTTAAAAGAAAGTGGAAGAAAAGTATGTATAGTGGGTCAGATTTGTGCAAGAACTATGAAACAGTATGTGTGTGTACATACGCATGGTTGTGTGTGAAGAGGTTATAGAGTAGCCATGTGTGAATAGCTAAGAAAATAGCTATGGTAGCTACTCAGGCAGAGGAGAAAGGGGGAGGAGAGAGAGGAAGGCAGCAAACCTCCTGGTTAGTTTTTTATTTTCTCTCCACTCACTCACCTTTTAAAGCAAAATGGACCTCTTTATTTTTAGGTGTGACAGATTCATGCGCAGTTGTAGGAGGTCACATAGACAGGACTGAGAATGCAGCTCAGGGATAGACCGGAGGGAGGGAGGGAGGAAAGGAGGGAGGAAGGAAAGAAGGAAGAGAGGGAAGGCGAAGGAGAGCTGGAGAGAGGAAGAAGTAGTACAGAAAGGTCTGACATCCCTTTCATACATTTTCCGCCAAGTGCAACACCTTGCATAAATGCAGTTTAATGTGACAACTAGAAAATTGAAATTGATACAATCCATTGACCTAATTTAGATTTCATCATTTTATAAGCATGTGTGTGTTAAAGTATATATCTGTACCTGTGCTCGTTGCTATGCAATTTTATCACATTTGTGAGTTTGTATAATCAACATTGCAGTCAAGATATAAAATTTTTATCACCAACTTATCTTGCTCAACCGCTCCAGAGCCGTGGCCTGCTCCCGCCTCCTCTCCCTACCTCAGCACTAGCAGCCAATAATCTATTTGCCATAGCCTGTGATTGTTTCAAGGCAAGAGTGTTACATAAAGGGAATCACACCATATGTACCATTTGGAAACTGGCATTTTAGAGTCCACATAATTCCTTGAGATCATCCAAGTTGGTAGGTGTATCACTTCTTATAGACAGCTTATTGATAGATTATTGTTTTAATCTGCTCTGCAAATCTGACTTTTAATTGGGTAAAGCATTTGCATGTAAGGTAGTTAATAATATATCAGAGTTTAATTCTATCTAAATATTGTTTTTTGTTTGTTTCCTCCATTTATCAAGCTTGGTCTTTTCTTTCTTTCTTTCTTTCTTTCTTTCTTTCTTTCTTTCTTTCTTTCTTTCTTTCTTTCTTTCTTTCTTTCTT
>NW_004524743.1:1978344-1984995 GCF_000260255.1 Octodon degus
TCAAACTCAGGCCTTTGCACTTGCCAGGCAGGCACTTATGATGCTGAGCTATATCTCTGGCTGTTTTTCTTTTACGTATCTGTTTTCAGGTTTCTTGAACATTTTTTAGGATTCTACATTTGTTTATTTATATTGTGTTTCATTCTTTTATTTGAAGTAGCTTTCTTAGTTGTTGCTGTAGGTATTATGCCTGTATAACTTAGCAAGTTCTACCATTATTACATTCCTTTTCAACTTTTGGATTACTTTTAATTATTTACAAGTTAGATTTTAAAAAGTAAAACTAAGAAATGAGAATATTAAAAAAAAAAAAAAAGGCAAAACTCACCTGGATATAGTCAGCTTGTAGAAAGACAAAGGAATGAGGATCAAATCACTTTAAGTTGGGGTGTGTGTGTGTGTGTGTGTGTGTGTGTGTTGCGCAGAGTCTTACTATGCAGCTCAGACTTGTAGTGATCCTCCTGATTTCTGCCTCCCTGGTGCTGGGATTACAGGCGGAGCGCCACCACACCCAGACTCCATCGCTGGCTCAGTGGCTGAGCACGCCTGGGGGTGGGGCTAGCATGGCATGTGGTGCCAGGGATTGAAACCTAGCCCCTGTGCTTACCTAAACAAGTGCTTATTCTGCTGAACTATACCACCAGCCCTTCAAATTACATTATCAAGAATAGCTCAACTTAATTTTAATAAAGATAAAACCTTATTTTCCCAGGCATGCCTGAGAATTGACAGTCTGGGCTGTCCAGGGCCTCTGATGCATGGAGTGTAAAGAGCCACCTCGCTGAGTATCCAGGCAGGGAGTTCTGATGACCTATCACCACGTCACAGACCTCAAGGCATCCCTTAAACTCTAATCCCCAATTATAAGAAAATGGTGTAACGGAGCCTACCTCATAGAACTGTTGTGAAGAAGGGCCGGCCAAATAGCTCAGTGGATTAAAGCACCTGCAAGTAGGCACAGGAGATGGTGTTCCATCCCTGAACGTGCTGTGCCAGCCCCGCCCCCAGGGCGCACTGAGACAGCAATTGAGACTGGGCATGGTGGCACACGCCTGTAATCCCAGCTCTTGGGAGGCTGTAAACTGGAGAATCACTACGAGTCCCATCTAGTAGTGAGACTCTGAACACCCTGTAGATCCTTCCCTAAAATACAAAAACAAAAAAAGAAAAAAGAAAAAAAAATTGTTGTGAAGAGTCACTGAGAAAATGTATGTAATCATGTATTTATTTATTTTTATGTATTCAGTACAGGTTCTCACTACATAGATTGGTCTCGTAGTGACCCTCCTGTTTTTCAGGCTCCCAAGTGCTGGGATTACAGGTATGTGCCACTACACCCAGTCTCAATCGCAGTCTCAGGGCACCCTGGGGGTGGGACCAACACCACTCGCCGGGGATCAAACCCCAGGCCCCTGCATCTGCTTAAGCAGGTAGGTGCTTTAATCCACTGAGCTACCTAGCTGGCCCTGTAATTATTTTTGTAACATCTGACACATGACAAAACAAACTGTTGCAGAACTGAGAGTCCACTGAAGTCCAGAGAGCTGCAGGAGAGGACAGTGCCTGTGCCTGTGTACACGCCCTGAGACACTGCTGACTCACTCCCGATCCCCCAGAGGCCAGGTCTGCCATGTCACTATGCTCAGGAAAGGAGGGGCTTATTATAGGTCACTCAGTCATTTCCCTACCCTTAGATGGATGACCTTGGTACTTGGCCTATGAAATCAGTCTGGCTATGAAAAAGAAAGGGTGAAAAATAATTGAATAGGATTGGGGAGATAGCTCAGTAGAATAAGTGCTTGCCTAGTAAGCACAAGGTCCTTCATTCAAACCCTGGTACTGGAAAAAAAAAAAAACTGAATAGGAGACCTACAGGTTTTTACTATAGGAGAATGAGAGGAAGTTGGAAACACGGTATTGTCTCAGGAATTTAAAAAAAAAATTCTGGTTCATGTTTTCCACCTTTCTGTGCATTCTGTTAACAGATCCTTGGGTAAAATCTGCTACAGAGAGTGTGTTGTGCCTTCTTATTAATAGGGCTGAAGAGTACATATAAATGACTCTTAGAGCTGGTCCTTTGGTGGTTTTTGTAGTAAAGACCTCCCAGGTAGGAGGGAGACCACACACGTGTGGCATCCTTGGAAGTTCCATCCTCCAAGTCTTTATGTTATACACAATGTTCACGGTGCAAAGTCCAGGCTCCTTTCATATCTGCAGAGGAGTATCATTAGATTTAGGAATAGTTTTCTGTCCTTGGACCTATTTCTTTGTTGTGCTTTGTTTAAACAATTTCTAATGCATTTGGCCTAGCCACACATTTTCATTCCAGGGCTTTTAACCCGTGTATCTCACCAGTGTCCCTGATCGCATCTCACTAGACCTGGCTAAATCTCCCACCATGAGTTTATTCCCAGGTTAGGAGTTTGGCCCATCTTCTATTCTCCTGAGCAAACTGCAAAAAGATTAATACCGAGGGCAGCTTAGAGTCAACAAGAATCGAGACAACGTACAGCTGGCGGTGCCATCTGTGCTGTCAAACTGTGGCCAAGTCGTTTTCCAGGGTGGAGAAAGGCAGAAAGTCTGATCATGGCTTTTGCTTTGGGGTTGCTGAGAGATGAAGCTGCCCTGAGACAGATCAGGAGAGCTGCAGGCGGTGTGTGGCTGCCCTCCCAGAGAAAACATATTTCTGGTCAGGTTTGGTTTCTGGTTCCTGAAAGTGACCCCCATGTGTGTCCTTCATCTCCTCATTTGTCTGCAGGGCTCAGCCAAGCCAGGCACCCAGCATAGCACAAAGAAGTGGGAAAATCCTGAAGGGGGATTTTTAAAAACTCATAGAATGAAGGGGAAGTGTCTAAGGAGAGGCTTCAGAGCTTTGGTGACGCCGAAGCAGCAGAACGGTAGAGGGGCAGTGGAGAGGAAGAGGAAGCACACCGCCATGTGCCCCCTTCTATTGGAGAAGAAGGAGGTGGAGAGGAAAATTTGGGCGGCTGGGCCGTGCTCATCTGCATTGAAAAATAAATGAAAGGAGGCCAGCGAGGAGCCTGTGAGGAACAGGGGAAGGGCAGGAGGGAACTTTTAAGAAGTGTTCTTAGACCAGGCGAGAAATAGGAGCAGACACTTCACGAAAGAGGAGAGCGCAGTGGGCAATAAAAAAATGAAAAGGTACTCAAACTCATTCCTCATTCAGTGGCATGCAAATTAAATATGCCACGGGATGACAAAGAGTGCCACTATAGCTAAAGGAAAAAGGAGTGATGGAAACCTGGTGCTGGCAATGGTTGTGCAGAATGGAGCTCACGTGCACAGACGCTGTGTGTGTAATTAGTATAACCCACATGACAAAGTTGGTGTACAACACACACGTCCTGTAAGCTAGCAGTGCCACTTGGAGAAGCATACTGGAAACACAGTGGATATATGTGAACGGTGGACGTCATGTGCATAAATGTTTATAGCAGCTGTATTCATCTTAGCCATGTTTAGAAGTAATAAAATTGTCCACCAACAATAAGACAGACAAATACGTTGTATGTTTATAGCATAGAACAGTATGTATCCTGAAATGTGGACCAGTCTAAAAATGATAAGAACAAAAATGTCAGATGTTAGAAATTTTGTGCTGAGAGATTCCACTTATGCAGGATTCAAAAACAGACAAAGCTAGCTGATGTTGGACATAGCGATTGGCTTTGGAAATCAGGGAGAGTGTCAGGATTGCTGGGGATCTGGTAACTTCCTGTTTCATGATTTTTGGTGGTGCTTACCTATCCTGATCAATTTCAGAGAGCTCATTAAGCCATGGGTTTATGTTTTCTATCTTTCTCTGGGAGTTATATGTCAATTTTTTAAAGTTTATTAAAGGAAGAAGTAAGAAAAAGTTTAGATAATGAATTTGATCTCTTTATTTTTGATGACTCCACATCAAATGGAATGTTTTTTAAATGATTGTGCCTGTGAAACTGTTCCTTTCCACGTGTGCCTGCTGAGCTGGGCAGTTCAGGTCTTCTAAGTCATTGTGTCCTCAGGGTATGCGAGGCCCCTCCCACTTCATCTGGTGCTTGTCAATTCTGGGCTAACTAGGAGCAGTACTTGGAGCGGTATCTGTGCCCAGCCCAGTAAAGAGGAAGTATAATGGCAAGTTAGTCCTGTAAGCACTTAAGAGATGGAGTGATGTGTTAAGATCACCAGAAATTTAGGTTGAGTCACCCTAGACCTTTCTAGAAGGAACCTAAGTGGGAGAAATCCTCAGTAATAATTTCCCGAATGGGGCTGGTGAGATGGCTCAGTGGTCTAAAGCACCTACTTAGAACAAGCTTAGCAAAGCACAGAGACCGCGGTTCAATCCCCCAGCACCACATGCCAGTCAGCCCCGCCCCCTAGTGGGCTGAGCTGGCCACACACACACACACACACACACACACACACACACACACATAAATAAATAAAAATTTTAAAAATAATAATAATTTCCCGAAGTGTGGCATTAATGTTTGGAGGTTATTTTGCTCTAAGAGATGTAGTAAGAATCCAGAAATTGTCACTAGTGTGGTTCTTAAAATCGATTCTTCAGAGCTCTTAAGTCCCAAAACCGTAAAACTCGGGGATATCTTTATTCACTTGTGTGTCTGTCTATATATTTGTTGAGGTAGGAGTGAACAGAGCAGGCAGCTCTGGATCTATTGTGGGGATCCAAATGAGAGTTTCTTTAAAAAGAGTTTGAGCTACTCAGGAACAAAACAATGAGAGATTACAAGGCACCAGCAAAATCAGCCAAAAAGCCATTTACCTAAAAGCAGTATCTACATAGCCACCCAGCTAGGAGCAAGCAGTGCGGTAAACAGCACTGGGAGCTGGACTTTAGGAGCCTGGTCTGCCAATGACATTACCTTCAGAGATTTCTCAGGGAAAGTTAGTGACCAGTAAGAACAATTCCAAGTTAGCAAACTTGACCTGAATATTTACTATTATTTAGTGACATTAGCTGTCTTTGATTTTGTTGGAACAGACTAACCTTCCCACAGGAAGCTGGAGAGGGCACCGCTTAAAGGCACCAGGGTGCCAGAGGGAGAATTTGAGTGGTCAGAAACACCAGGAACAAGAAACACATTGAGGCAGGCAGGACCTCTTGGACTCTCTTTCCTATGATATATTTGCACTACATGAAAGGGGCAAAAGGACCTGAATAGAAAGCAGTGTCCTAGATATTACAGGAAGTTTAGCTGAAATAGTAGAAAGAAATTTATGCATGGAAATACTAGGATAGCCACAACAGCAGGGACCCAAATCTGGAGACAAGGGGACTGCAGATCTGAGCTGACATGTGCAGGGAATGTCCCAGGGAGTTTGCTGACACTGGACTGTGCACAGACAGCAGAGACACCAGGAGACCGAGACAAGCGCAGCACACGAGAGTCCGGAATCTAAGCAGAGATTTGTGTGATTCCAGAGAGCTGAAGAAATAGAAGTTGTGGTCCAGAGCCGCTGCAGGGAAGAGGGCCCTGGGAAGCATAGCCATCTCTTCGCTGGCTCCCAGAAGACACAGGCTCTAAGAGAAAGGACAAACTGGAAATAGATCAAGCTCTGCTGGACCAGCATAGTCGGGTTATTTTCTGTCTTCCAGAGGAAAATGGAATCTTCCCCATGGGAGGATAACATGACCCAGAGCATAAGTAATTATTTACTTACAGAGTGCAACTATCAGTAGAAAATTACCAGGAATGCTAGGAAAGAGCACAAAATAACTGCACATCTAAGAAAAATTAGAGGTAAACTATAGGTTATCAATATCATGATAGAATCAGAAAAGTCAAGTGATGATGTTTTTAAAAGATATAAAAGTTGATTCCCAAATAAAATCCATAGGCAAGAATAAAACCGAAATTCTGGAATTTAAGGTTTAATTAAGAATATAGCAGTTCTGGGCCTGGAGTATAGCTCAGCAGACTAAGCACTTGCTTAGGTAAGCACAGGGGCCAGGGTTCGATCCCTGGCTCCGCATGCTGCGCCGGCCCCACCCCCGGGCACGCTGAGCCAGTGAATGGTGAATGGAGTCCAGGTATGGTAGCATACACCTGTAATTCCAGCACTAGGGAAGCAGAAATCAGGAGAATCACTACAAGTCTGGGCTGTGTAGTGAGACCCTGCACAAAAAAAAACACAAAAACACCACCTAAATAAAGAGTATAGCAGGTTTGTTGTTGTTGTTATTGTTTGTTTGTTTTTTTTTTTTTGGGTGGAACTGGGGATTGAACTCAGGCCCTTGCACCTGCCAGGGAAGCACTTATTCTACTGAGCCATCTCACCAGTCCCAAAGCTGTGTTTAACTGCAGGCTACAAGTAGTGGGACAAATGAATGGCAGAGCGGCAGGTGTTCATAAAAATTACATTGAAGAACTGGGAGAAAAAGGAGGGAAAGTAAAGAAAAGCACACAACACACACACAAGACCCAGTTAAAACATCTAACATGTTGCTTCTCAGAGTGTCCTTCAGGAACACTCCCTGGTGGTCTAATGGTTAGGATTTGACTCTGTCTCTCTTTGTCTCTCTGTGTCCGTCTGTCTGTCTGTCTGTCTGTCTGTCTGTCTGTCTGTCTGTCTGTCTGTCTCTCTCTCTCTCTCTCTCTCTCTCTCTCTGTCCTTCAGGGACCATTT
>NW_004524743.1:1985095-2005286 GCF_000260255.1 Octodon degus
CTGTCTGTCTGTCTGTCTGTCTCTCTCTCTCTCTCTCTCTCTCTCTCTCTGTCCTTCAGGGACCATTTTAATATTAGTTGCTCACAAGATGAGTAAACAGAATAAGGTTTATCTTTTTATATATACAAATGTTTACAGCACTTGACTTGGTCACAACATCTTTCATTTATTTTATTATGAACTTAATCTTAATCATCTTTCATTTATTTTATGATTATAAGTAAAAGGGAAAATATTCTTCACTAGTAGTTAGAGGGACATTGTTATATCTATGAATACTTGGAATCCTAGAAATTAAAGAGAGAAAGCATGAGGTGAATTACAATTTGAAATTTAATCAGCTAAGAATTTTTCAAAAACCGATGGAAACCTCAAGGCACAACTTCCAGAAGGTCCCTTAACCTTGAACAATGTAAATATAAATAAAACTACACCAGGCATTTCAGAATAAAACTGTGAGCACCTCAGACAGAAAAGACTCCCGGAGGCTGCAGGAAAGGTGAAATGCCTGCAAAGGAGCAATAGCAGGGCTGAAGATGCCTGTTCAGAAGGAGTGGCGGCATGCAGAAACTGACAGACAGAACGGCCTCTTTAAGGTGCTGAAGGAAGTCAGTGCCAACCTAATTCCACAGAAAGTAGAAATAGCCTTCAACATCTAGAAGAAAGAACAAGGGACATCTGTGGACAAGCAAAACCCAAGAATTTATGGCAGACCCACACTGAAACATTGAAAGGAGATGTTCAAGCCAAAGGAAGAAGTACAGAAGGAAGTCCAGAAGCCAGAGAACTGAAGAACAAGAGAACGAGTCAGTATAAAGGAAAATATAAATCAATTTTGAACAAAACAGAAAAAGTAATATCCAATGAAATCAAAATACAGTGCAGTATTGGCCAACAATGAATGACCTTGGTAAAGTGTTGATGTTTTGTTAATGAAGTGTACTTAAATAAGTTTTCTCATTTCTTCTCTACTTGCTTAACTGAAAAACAAAATGGGAACAAGAGCAATGGAAATAGAAAACTAATCTGAATATGGTAGACTCAAATCTGAATGTGTCCATGTTTGTTTTAAATAGAAAGCCTCCAAGGTTCTCATTAAAAGACCTATTCCCTCAACTATGTAAAATAACTGTGAGCCAACTAAAGAGACATACTCTTGACTAGGACAAAGAAATAATAAGAAAGCACTTGAAGCGAAGCATGACAAAACTAAAAAAGAAGTAGATGATGTGATAACCATAACTGGAACTTTAAATAGCCTTTAACTCTCCAGCTGTTAGCATTAGCAGACAAAACATGAGTAAGGACCGAGTGCATTTGAGCACCGCCATTCGCAAACTTGACCCAAGTGGTGCGAATGTAGACATCCCAACGCTGTGGAACACGCATTCAAGTAAACATGAAGTAGCTAACAAAACTGACCCCATCTTTGTTAGGAAAGTGAGCCTGTAGAAAAATTCCGTGGATTCAGATCACACTGCATATTTCCTGTGATCAAAATAGGATTAAGTTTAAATCAATCCCAGAAAAGATAGCAAGAATATACACACACCCCATGGCGCAGTAATTCAATTTCTAGATTCTAACGCACACGGGTACTTTTGCCATGGCAAGAAATATGCAATTCAGTTTGTAAAAATTGGAAATAATCCTGTGGGTGTCAGCTATGGCCTGGAAAACTTGTACGTCACATTCCTAGAGTGGAACACTGAATGAACTGTTGCTCCACACAGTGACATGGTGAGCCTTGTGGCTATAAGGAGGCAAAGAACGCCCCGTATGTGATTTCATTTATAAATTCCAGGGCAGGTAAAAAGGATCTACAGTGGTGCAAGTCACAATAGCATTTTCTTCACTTTGTATCCATAACATTCCTCATTGAAATGTATTTAAAAGCCAAAACTAAGAATATCTCAGGATTTAGGACTGCAGAAGCATTCTCTGGGTGGAGAGGGATGACAGATAAGACAGGGAGAGTTTTCTTGAGTTCGAGTTCTATACCCCCATGAAGCTTCCACTTGGTCAACTCTTACTTCAGATCTACATGAGCATTCTTATCCTTTATTTGTTGTAGGCATACATATGCCATCAAATGGTATCATCTGTCACCAGTCTCTTTTCTCCCATTTGGATTCATGTAGCATGATGCAGCACCTAGGGGCAGAGCCCTGGAGATAGACTATGTGGGTTAATCCTAGTGCTGCTATTTAAGCAAGGCTCTTGAACTCCGTCTCAGTGTGCTCCCTGTAAACTAGAAGTAATAACTGTATCTCTGTCTTAGTGCTGTTTTGAGAATTAAATGAGTCAATCATGACTTAAAACAATATCTGGCACTGACGTGAGCTCCCTACCAATGTTTGGGATTGTTACTCTAATTACCTTGGAGGGTTAGATCATTCCTTGTGTTTGATTTAAATCCCATTAATTCCTAGGACTACACTGCACAATCAGGAAGATGGGCTTTCTAGAAGGCTGGAAGCAAAGAGTTTTTGGGAACTGACTCTGTTTTCTCTCTGTGGTGGAGGATGAGCTTACACTGGTGACAAGTTTGGCTTAGGACGCAGGATCTTGAGTAGAACTACATAAATTAGTACAAGCATTAGCAATACAGTGTGAAGAATTTGTTTTCTCAGCTTTGCTAGGACCCCACTGCCCTGGAGATGGCCCTAGCAGTTCAGAGATCTACTTAAAGGACCCAGATGAGTAGTGGAGACTTGAGGCTCCAGTCCCTTCTCTGTGGTCACTTCTCTTCTTTTGCCCTCTTCTTCCATGGTTAAGGATAGTATGTGTGCAGCATTCTCTACAAGTTCATGAGCTACCTGAATGTTGAGATGAAGCTTGTGGACTGAATGTAGCTGAGTTTTACTGACTGGGTCTGAGCAGAATCTTTGGAGATGAGTAGAACCAGAAAGACTCAACAGTTTAATTTCTGATTCATAGCCTCGGGAGTCCAGAGACAGTTAAACTTGATTAGCCAGATGTGTGCGACTCCAGGAGACACTTCACTTCTCCAGTCCTCGGCTTCCTCATTGGTAACATGTAGCTAGTAATCAAAGGGGTCCTGCGGGGTCTTGTAAGGGCCAAATGAGAAATATGTATGAAGCAACCAGGACATCATGGCAATTGCTACTATTGTGTGTGTTGTTCTCTTTATTTTTGTCTGTCAAGAGGGTCAAAGAAGTTGTGCAATTGGGAATTCTGAAAGTTAGCTGTGTAGGCTGTTCAGTGTGCTCTTTTGTGTGTGCTTGTGAGTGTGTGTTAGTAGGGATTGAACCCAAGGCCTTCACACTGAGCTACAGCCATAGCCCCTTTGTTTTTATTTTTTAATTTTGAAGGAAGGGCTTGCTGAGTTGCTCAGAGTGGGTACAAAATGTGATTTTTCTGCCTCAGTCTTCCAAAGTGCTGGGATTACAGAAGTAGACCACCACTCCTGGCTTCCTTTCTTACATTTAAAATTTCATTTATTTTATTCTCCTAACAAACTTGCAAGTTTGGGCAGGGTAGGCATTGTTATATACAAAAGGTAGATGAGATAATAAATAGAGAGACAATGGGATTTGCTTAACAACCATGAACTATTAGTGAAGAAACGAGCCTAGGCTTTGAGATTCTCTTATAGGGGAAATCCAACTTTATGAATAAATTGAAAAGTAAAATAAAAGATAAATACTAGAGAACAAGGATATATGAATCTTTCACAGATGCGAAGGCCACCAAGAGATGGAGCAAAGGGGGGTTAAAAAGAATTGAGATGAGTTGTGTATATGTGTCACCTCCCTACGATGACTGTTTACATTAAGCCCTACTAACATGTATGAGTAAAAATAATTAAATGAGCCTGGACCCCAAGGTTCTTCAATGCTAGCCTTGAGATTTTTGTTCCTTCTTGTTCTATTTATATTCTTAATTTCTAACATAGCCAGTAAGAGTATATTCATCACCTCTATGTGACAGTTTCCTAAAAGATGGATAGAGTATTAACCTAAAGTGCTAGCAATAGAAAGTCTTGTCTTTTCAGATATGCTCATTGGATAGTTGACCTAGGTGGGGTGGAAGCTTTGAAAAGGTCTGAGAGATTTGACTGTGGGGTTTCCTGCAAGGCTGTCACATCCTCATCCTTCTGAACGAGGGCTCATTCTAGCTCCAGGCTTTCCCCAGGATGGCTCTTCAGCAGGCTGTGGTCCTCTCTCCTACACAGGGTTTCTCAGGCTCTCTTGCTGTCTGGCTGAAGAGGATTATCTCACAGGTACCTTTAAGACTGTCACTCTTCCAGCTGGGATGTGAAGGTTTTATATTGGAATTCAAGGCTTCCTGGAGGAAATTTTAAGCACTTTAATGTTCCCGAACAGTAGTAAATCAGGACTGCAGGGTGGGGGAGTCCTTAACCTCCCTTTGAACACCAAGCATAAACTCCATGAGACCAGAGAGTTTGTCTTTCTGTACAACACTCAGATATGGAGCAGTGCCTGGGGCTTGGGGCATGTATTAAACACTTGCAAATGATTGAAATTCAAAAATCCCCTCCCATTTTCCCTTTATTTTTTCATTATTACTCTTTTGAACAACAGGGACTGCCTCCTTTCTGCAAGGTTCTTCTGGCAGTACCGGCAAGGCTCTTGCGAGAGGTAGTATAGTGTTACTGGTGTATCTTTGTTATCATTTCTTAATGTACATTTCAGATTTTAGTGTAGAAACTTTCTAGCTGCTTTGAGGTTGATGTTGGTGTTGGTAATGTGGGAAGGTGATAGAATAACTTTGTGTTGTGGCTGGATTCGAAACTTCCTAGTTTCTAAAGCAAATTTCTTGTTTAGCATAAGACCAAAGTGTTCATGGCCCCAAGTTCATCTGCCTCGGAAGATTATGTTTGGGAGTAAATAAATTAGAGATAGTTATTATTTTGTTTTAATAACTAAATTCTAGCATTGAGTTACCTAGGAAATTTCAGATACTGGGTATTTTGTTGACTAAAGCTATAGGATAGTCTTAGCTTTAAAAACAATGCTCTGTAGCTTTTCAGATAATGCAGTCTATTTTCCTCAGCAGATTAAATAGAATAGCATTTGCTACTATTAAATATATTTGAATTTCTCTAATAGGAGTCAGCAGAAGAAGCCTCTTCTGAGCAAGTAAATAAATACATGGTCCTAAACAAACAAAGCCAACCAGAAAGAAATAGCAGGCCAGCTTCCCCTGTGCCTCCCCACCAGTCTCTGGTGGACTCTGGACCGGAAGTCATGAGTTTCTGCCACCTTGGCAGGCCTGATGGCCTCAGAGGGCGCGGAGGAAATTTGCTTTGCTTCCCTTCACTGTCAAAGCAGCCCAAGAAGCTTTTAATCCACTCTATTTTAAACAGTTGCCAAGTGAAGAAAAAAGTACCAGGGGAATATCCAGAGTCGGGCAGATAACAGCCCCACTCTTTATGTCCCACTTATTAATCCATAGGAAGAAAGGGGGAAATGCTCTTTGGACAGTTAGCTATCCGCGCTCAGTGGCTGGATGCTGAGCCCTTTTCAAATGTACTCAGAATAAAAATGAAACCCTACTACTTGTTTTGCCCATTAGATAGCATTATCTCCGTGGAACACCAATTCATATCTCTTTGTGCTGTGTGTGGTTCCCACATATGGGATTTTAATAACCTCCATGCTGTGCTATGAATTCATAAGCAGAGCTGATAGAGGAAAAGCACCACAGGACTTTATTTTTTCATTATTACTCTTTTGAACAACAGGGACTGCCTCCTTTCTGCAAGGTTCTTCTGGCAGTACCGGCAAGGCTCTTGCGAGAGGTAGTATAGTGTTACTGAGGAAAGGATAAACTCTTCACTTGCTGTCTTTTTCCAGCTCTTCTTTGCATCCCACCTGTCATTCCCCACCTCCATATTAGTGCCTGGCTTTGCACTGGAAGCCTCAGAGAACTTAGTGCACGGAACCCGGGCTGCTCCCCTCTTCTGTAGTTTTCCGACATTCTCCGCCTTTTCACTGTGGCCACATTTCCCTTCCATGTAATCCTGCATGTCTGAGAAGCCTGTCAGGGCAGACTCCACAGTCAGCAAGTGCTGCGCCCAGTGGCTGGCTTTGCCTTCTGATCTTGGAGTACTGTGGACTTGGCCAACTTACCTTTATAATAGCAATGCTAACATCCTCCTAAGGTCTGCATGACTGTTAATTGGTAGACTTTTCTATAAGCTGTTCAGTGCATTATTTGATAGTAGTTATTATTATTGTTATCATTTATTTAACAAATATTTATTAAGCGTCTACTAGATATCAACACTAATCTGGATGTTGGAGTTTTATGGAGAACAAAGTCATTGTCTTGGGTTTATCAAAATTTGCTTATTATTCTTGTTAAAATGAAAAGTATACCTTGTGTCTTCTTCAAATAATATTTTAGAAACTCCTTTTTTCTTATCTCAGTTAAATCTATAACTAAAAATATATTTACAATCTTGTGCATGGATGAATAATTGTACTGTACTTTTACCCATCGTTTGTAGCCTTCAAATCGATCTTACCTTTTTCACATTGCCAGATTGGACTAACGCGCTCAAATAAGAGAAATCTTGTAACCCTGGACTCTCCAATTATCATAGCTCCTTTTTATTAGGATATGTTTGTAATATTTAAAGGCTATACTTACCATGGGGAACTGGTACATGTGCATTACACATCTTAAGTATTTTTCTTCTCCTTTCCCTTCCCCCAACCTCCTGGCCCACATCCGCTTCTTTTATATTACAAATTCAAGTCTGTTACAGAATCAGTCACTCTAACTCAATATGGTCCTTTATCTGAAATTTCATATTAGGCCTCTTGGATTGTTACAGTAAAATACAAGTTACGAAAATAATTTTTGTAAGCCTCGGAATAGAAAAGAGCTCAGAAGGCAAATCTTCATGTATCTATTTCAGGATGATCTATTTAGCAAAAGACCCAAATTGGGGATCTATTTATAGCTATGTTTCAAAACATGATGGCACCTGATCTTGTGCATGTGTGATCTTGTGCACACACCTATCTTGCATGTCTCAGGCAGTGACTGGACTGAACATATTTATACTATTTCTCGTCTCCACAGGAAGTAGATAAAACTGCATATCACAATGGTACAACAGGTCTCTGCATTCTTTTATTTATTTATTTATTTATTTATTTATTTATTTGAGAGAGAGAGAGAGAGAGAGAGAGAGAGAGAGAGAGAGAGAGAGAGAGAGAGAGAGAGAGAGAGTGGTGTGTGGCCAGCTCAGCCCACCAGGGGGCGGGGCTGGCTGGCATGTGGTGCTGGGGGATTGAACCGCGGTCCCTGATGCTTTGCTAAGCTTGTTCTAAGTAGGTGCTTTCAGGTCTCTACATTCTTGAAAATCCCTCAGAATTCACTTTACTTGAAAATACTTAGAACATAGGCTCTGAAAGATGACATGTGCTGTGCAAATAACTGGAGACCTTACTTAACATTGATGTCAGGTAATGGTGTTAAAAACCACTCTATCGGTAAACAAAACTGATCTTTTAGCCAGTGTGATATTTACAGCACATTAGACACTGCTTTCAGGCATTCAAACACACTTATTGAATACTGCTTCCACGGTGTGCTTCGGTGGTGTTGTGGACTCAGTGGCGGAACAAAATGTTCTCTTCTTCCAGGGAATTTAGTGACTCATGGGAGAGTCTGGCCATAGGTGAACAAACAGAACGATAAATATATGATGATAGCTGCCATATGTACCATATTGTAGCATCATGTTCTCTGAGAGGTCCTAGTGGGGAGGATTGGTCCTGAGTGTCACTGAATGATCAAAGTGTCCCTAGTCCTTAGACTGAGGCAAGAACATGGCATGACTGAAAAAACCTAAAGAAGTTAAATGTGTCATATGGCTCAGTCCAGAGCATGTGAAGGCAAAGAAAATAGAGTTTATTAGACACGAATCAGAAACCTTGTTGATTATTGGGTTTAACCTGTCACAAAGCTGCTTTACCAAGATTTCTTCTACCAAAGGAAGAAAAAAAAAAAAGATTCCTTCTACCAAATGCGCCTGAAAGCAGTGCCTCTGTGTGGTCCATGTTTGGGTTGATTCACATTTATGGACTGATACGCCATGTGCCATGCAAGTGAGAGATGAGGGTCTATAGGAGTCTGCAGTCTCCCTGCTCATGTGGAAAGCTAATTACCCCAAATATGTTTTTAATTGGCAATTGCATCTTAGACACACTACTACACTTAGCCTTTGCTATCACTTTTACTTCATTCTTTTTTAAAAAAAAAGTTTTCAGGAAATATGGGCCACATCAGTGACATTTCAATTAATTTCTCCTAGAAGATGTTTACAGTGGACATAATTTATCTGGGAAGAAGAAAGCAAAAAAGAATGATCTTACTTTGGGAAAATCATGCAAAGCAGGACCTAGTGTCAAGCATCCCAAACGCATCTGTTTTCTAGATGACTTTGTATTCTGCTTCTGCAGCATTTCCACACTTAGCCTCCATTATGAGGACCATTTATTAAAAATGTACATAACTTAATTATTCATAATAGTCAACAGCTGAAAGCAGCTGGCTACTTGCTTCCTACCTGTGAGTAATCTGCCACCACTTCCTATTACTGTGTCATACTGACCTTCAGTGCAGCCTTACACCCGAACTTAGTTACATGTATGATGCTCGTTTAAATAGGTTTTGACAGATTTCCCTGGCTTGTTTATTTATAGAAAAGATTTATTATTCATAAATGCATATTGGTTTGCTGGTGCTATTCTTTGTGTGTTTTGTTTAATTTTCCTGAAACTACTCCATATTCTCACAATTTTTTTTCCTTTGGTTGTACATCGATTTTAGATAAGTCAATTCATATAAATTAGTATTCATAATCCCTTCTGCTATTTTCCATAGACATTATTATCTTTAATCTTTAAATTTACTTTTGAATGGGCCAGTCAATAGCTCAGCAGATTAAAGCGCCTGCAAGCAGGCTCAGGGACCAGGGGTGCGATCCCCAGGCCTGCCATGCCAGCCCCACCCCTGGGGCACCCTGAGAGGGCAACTGAGACTGGGAGTGGTGGCACACACCTGTAATCCCAGCACTTGGGGGGCTGTGAACAGGAGAATCACTATGTATCTGATCTATGCAGTGAGACCCTGTAGACCTTGTAGACCCTGCCCTAAGAAATACAAAATAAATAAATAAATAAATTTACTTTTGAAAGACATATTGATTCAGTGATGGAGATTTTAGTATTAAATAATTGAGATGGTTGCCTGGCTCTGCCATTACATTACTGACATGATAGTGACTACCAGAATCCTGTAAGCACTAGGATCCTTCAAAGTCCAAAGCACGGCTACAGTTTACTCAGAACTCTGCTGCCGGGAGTCAGCTTCTAGCTAAGGGAGTGTGTCTAGAGCTTTTGCACAGGAGGCGGTTCCATCCCAAGGGCTCTTGGCTGCAAAGTCTACGCGCTGCTTGGCGGCTTTGGCAGGATTCGGAAGAGACTGGCTGCTGCAAAATGAAAGCCGAGAGCTTGCCAACCCCAAGCCACTGTGCACCTCGCAGATCTCCAGTGCCAGGAGCGTGTGTGCCAAGGAAACAGAGACCTGCATAGAAAATAAACTGTCTTCTTTTGGACTCGTCCTCTAGAAAGAGGAGAAGGAGGTGAACGTTAAGTTCTTTTCATGGTTGGAAAATGACTGAAGACCTAATATTGAAAGTTCAGTGCTACAAATACACACATCAGAGCAAAATGGTGCCTTATGCCACTCTGCAATCCATTTTATTTCCAGTTATCACATATTAAATTTAATATCCATTATGGCTGTTGTGGTAACATTCATTTCTGCTAGTACAGAAAGGCAGTGCCTGCATGAAGGCTTCCAGGATCAGTGTGTGCTGAGTGTGGGTGGGGCGTGGGGATGCCCCTCTTGTGTGGTGTGTGTGTGTGTGTGTGTGTGTGTGTGTGTGTGTGTGTGTGTGAATGATGTGGGCAGGTAGTACTGCCGAGGCCAGCGGATGGTAAAGCAGCCAGCTAAAAACACTTGCAGAAATGAAAATTCTTTAGAATTAAGTTGCAAAGCTCTCAGGAGCATGGATCTTCCCTCCCTCCTCTCTCTCTCCCTTCTTCCTTCCCGCCCTTTCTCCACCCACCCTCTCTTCCTTCTTTCCTTGCTCTTTCAGCTATGACATCAGAACTATTCTCTTCCATCCAACCATTACTACCTTCTCTTCTTACTTTCTCTTGATTTTTCTTTCCAGTCTTTCCTCTTTCTCCACAGGTAAATACTATTCTCCATTCTGTGCTTATCTAGAGTAAAATTTTCTACTTAACACAATACTGGGAAATAAATTGGGGGTCTTAAGAAATTAGAGCATGACCTACATTTAGTACAATTAATATTATTCTAAGAAAGTAAATTCCTGTGAAAAAAATTCTAAAACATAGAACACAGAGAAGATTAACTTCGTGACATTTCATTAGACCTAATTCCTAATTACTTATGATAAAGCTTTTACTTCTTTTAAACCTGGGTTTTTCAATCTCAGCCCTATTAGGGACTGGCTAACTTTTTCTCGGTGTTATGTGTGGCCTGCTTTTCCTTATAGTATCTTCAGCAGTATCTTTGGCTTTTGCTTATTAAACTCTAGTCAGTGTCTCAAATTTTAATCATCAAAAAGTCTGAAGACATTACCAAACGTCCCCTTGGAGACAAAATCACTCCCAGGTGACAGTTGCTATTTTAGGCCTAGCAATTTAGACAAATGATGACATAAACCAATAAAATATAAGGATTTTTTTTTTCTTAAATCAGTTTTTAAAGAATGGATTTCCTTCCTCTTTTCTCATTATTTTCAACAGCATCCAAATTCAAAGGCTGGTGCCCAATGCTAACAATGGCTGAATGGGTAAAAAAGTAAACATCTTCCATTTCATTAGATAAGATGTCCAGCAGTGAAAAATCCTTGGATTGAAAGAGCTTGTTAAGATGTATTATGGCAGATGAAAAGTGCTATGTTAATAACTCATTGTTATTCTTAGCATGGGCCTTTTATTTTAGAAAAATGGATAATTAGCATTTTGGCTTATCACTTTCTCTCCATGAATATAAATAATTTGATAGACAGACAACCAAGGGAGACTTCATTAAATAAGGGTCTAATCAGCCTGGGGCTGGAGGAAATTAGAGGTTAGCCTTCCAGCCTGAGAGCTGGAACTCACGGTCCAATGGCAAGGTCCTCTCATTCATCCAGGAGATTGTTGTTGATTGACCTAATGTTGCAGTCAAAAACCAGAGCACAAGTCAACTGGTCAGAAATAAAAGTCAAAACCCAGCTTGGGAAGCCATAGGCTATACTGCGTTTAAGTTGCAGCGGGATAATTGCAAACACACTTTCAAAGCATAACCACAAGGCGTGCGGTGTTTGGACTTAGCTGCTTCAATTTCTAGATAATGACTCGTTATTAATGTGGAAGTATTAGAAAGTTTTCCAGGGGAAACATATCAGTCCGGAGCCATTTCCCTCTGCATACATTATACACTTCTCTACCATCTGTAGTTATCTGCAATATCTGTACAACCCTACGAGTTTTCAAAAGAGGCTCACAAATAACATTTTACATTTTGAGAACAGACTTCCTCATGCGCAGCCAGGAAATCTATTTTGAAATTAGTTCCCTTTTAAAAATTCCTGGGGTAATCTTTGTTTCTGAAAAACAACACGCAGTGCCGTGTGTAGGCAGTGATTTGGAGCTCGCTTCTCGCATGGAGGAGATAGGTAGCTGTTACTGGAATCCTGACTGCATTTTTAAGTTTGCAGAGCATTGTTAAAAACAGATCACAATTTTTTGCTGAGGATTTCCTCTGCAGGGTAGTGGGAGAATTCAGATGTGAGAAAATAGTCCCATCATGACTTGGAGGGAGGATTCTCTTCACAATTCACACCCCACATTCATTCTCCAACTCACACAGAAGCCTGAGCTCTGTGTATCCTTAAGCTGCGCCTGACATTTTACCCTGATGTTTTCTAAGTAGCATTTTTCTACCAAGCTGACGTGTGTGGAAAAAAAGAAGGCATCAAGTATATGATGTGTTCGCAAACACATTTAACTTTATTACTAGCATCTTCTAAGAAAAATAACACAGAGCTAAAACCAAAACAGAATGATTTTATATGTCCTGAAGGAAGCCCTCATGTGATACAAAGCGGAAAATAAAAGAGCCGCGTTTTCCTTTGTGAAATGTGTGCCTGTGTGCTTTTCTTTATGAGTCACACAAGTTTTTACTGATAAATCCCTCGTAAGATAGGTGGATCTTGGCCACTAGCGACTGTTTAGTACCCTGAGTGAAGGTTTCAGGTTAGAAGCTCATACCAATAAGACGCAAACAACGTTGCAAACAGTGAGAGGAACAGAGTTTAGCTTGTGTGGTTTGTGGGAGATTTGGCAGGAAGGATCGTCTTCTGTATCACATGGCATCTTCAGCAAAGCTTACACTGGCCACTGACGCTGTAGGCTCACTTTCCTTACTTGGGAATGAGTAATAGTATTGAATTTTACTCATGTTTGCCATGGAGCACATATAGAGGCTGCTGATGAGTAGTACCTCATAGAGTAAATGAGTTGCAGATGAGAGAGAGAGAGAGAGAGAGAGAGAGAGAGAGAGAGAGAGAGAGAGAGAGATTTGGAAATATTGCAAAAGATAGGAAGTGGCAAAGTGGGATTTGAACACACATCTGATGACAGAGCCCTTGCTTGTCTTCATTTGACTATCAGCTAGAAACTGTTAGCTTGTATCAGCTACAAACTGTTAGCGGAAACAAATGCCAGAGAAAATCTATCTGTAAAGACTGGTTCACAGTTGTAGACGGTTCAGCCCGTGGTCAATTGACTCTGGGGCCCTATGCCTACAGTGGTGCATTGTAAAAGGGTGTTTGGTGGAGCAAACTGCATGTCTAGTGACTAGGAGGCAAACAGAGGAAAAGGAGGGGCTAAGGTCACACAGTTGCCTTCAAAAACATACCCCTGGGGGCTGGGGAGATGACTCAGTAGAATAAGCGCTTCCCTGGCAAGTGCAAGGGCCTGAGTTCAATCCCAGGTTCAAAAAAAAAAAAAAAAACCCAAAAACATCCCCCTGACCTGGCCACCCCTCACTAGGTCCTGCCTCTTAAAGCTTCCACTACTCAGGACCAAACGTGGGGCACATGGGCCTTAGTGGAATGCTGAAGGTCCAAACTGTGACAATCTTTTTATCATCATTTCCTAAAAATATAAATTTCTTTGAGGTGAGATGAGACTAGAGTGGGATTTAATGTTGAAGGTTATGGGTGATGAAATCATCCTATACTTAACTTTCACAGTCATGGAATCAATAGCTCTAACTCAAATTATGTCTTCATTGCTTACTTTATATTGACAAATATGGCTTGTGGTCAAGTATATCCTTTTTGGCCCCCAAAGATAAAGATATCATACGGCTATAGTGCAAAATACTTCTTGTCCTCTTCAGTTGAATTAAGTCTGAGAGTTAGAGGTATTATCTACACTTTCCCTAAAAGTCCACATATGGCAGTTAGGGATAATTATTAGTGATCGACAATGGATGAGCCCTTGTATACAATAACTGCAAACACACATAAAATGTTTTAGTACAAATTAGAACTTTTCCACCAGAAAATGAACCTGGCTTTCCATGGCCCAACTTTCAAATGTCCCTTAATGTTCGCCATTTATCTTCATACCTGTTGTTGCCTACTTTGTGAAATGAATTTAAAAGAAATGTATGTTTGCATTTTAGTTTGGCTGTGCTTTAACATTTTGTGGCAGTTGATCTGGTTTAATTAAGCACTTCCTTCTTCATCTTTATTTAATTTTATGGAAAAAAGTAAAACAAAATTTCATAACAAAATAGTTGGTGAATAATGGTAACTAATGCACGGAGCGAGTATTGTTGTCTTTTGAAGTTGCTAAAATCTTCATGCTTCAGTGATCACCCTATGTCTATCAAAGTTATTCTGTGGGGAGGTATAAATTGGACTTGCATAAAACGTGTGGGAGCTATTGTTAGGAGCAGAACTTCAACAACAGGCACCAACAGTCCAGTCCAAACTGGGATGGTGTCACTTGTACAAGGAGCTGCTTTCAAACTGACCCCAGAACCAGGCCAGATTTCTAAAAGCTGGGAAATTGACAGCAACCAATCTAGGAATGGTAAGAGTTCCCCTGTGTTAGCCCTCTGAGGAAAGTAATGCTGGAATAACAATTTGTTTTGTCGTTTCTGGTTTTGTACTTCATAGGCCTTTTCTGCCTAGAAAACCCATTCTTTAGCTTATTGGAACATCCCTCATTTTGCAGATTGCTGAATTGCTAATAAAGCCAATTAGAACTTCCAACTTTGAAACTAAATTTGTTGAACCTTTGTCCTGTGGTGCCACCTTAGGTCTTTGTCAAAATTATCACACAGAGGGCACTAAATTCAAGTTCTGCATACTCTGGAGACCACACTCAGACATGTCCCTCAAAGTAGAAAAATTGGCACCCAATGCAGTGGTGTTGAGGGGTGGCAATGAGGGGCATCTTGCTGAGTCCATGGGTGCTGTCATGGTGGGACTCAGGTAGTGGCGCTGTAGGGGCTTCCTGTCAGAAGGATGGGCCAGCCTGTCTGTCTCAGCCTCTGCCTCTGCCTTGGCCTCCTACTCTGTGTCTGACTTATGTCAACACAGACACAAGCTGTGTCATTCTATCTTTTATCTTCTGCCTCAGAAGGAGTACAAAGAGGGCTATCACGAATGAGGGGTCCTTAGCCTTGGGTTTCCTATGCTCCAGGACTGCAAGGAATAAACCTGTTTCTTTTTAAGACATGACCCAGCTGCAGCAATTCTGCTACTGCAGCTCAGAATGGACCAAGACGCCTCCTAGGAATGAACCTTTCTCTTAATGCCTCGGTCATTGTGCATCGCATTATTTAACACCGCATTTTCCTTCGTTCATCCTGTGAATAATCATTTGTTTATTGTTTGGTTTTTGATCTGAACTCTGAGTGGAATGTGTAGATTGTCTAGCTGCTGGAGTCCAGGGTAGTAGAAGGGTGGTAATTTTCAATTTTAGCTAATTGCTGTGCTTTACACAGACACACAGACTGAGCATTTTAGAATGCTACTTCATTACAGCATTAAAAATACTGTGGGCTCTGTAATTTCATTTACTGGGTCAATAACCCATGATATCGAGAAGAAGATTTAAAGTAGTTTAAAAATAATTATTCAAACAAGAAAGGGATTTCATTATTATAGCAGCACAAAAATAGTAGACTCCAAATCAAGTATAAATATTATATAAAAACCTTAATATCTGATTCTTAACAACCCAAAGATTTTAAGCTCTCCCAGTAATAAAGATCACAAAAACTTAGACCTAAAATAAACTTCAGCAAGCATGTAGTCTGAGCATAGAAAGAAAGTTTCTCACTTCAGAGCCACTTATAATTAAGTATCCAGTCTGAAAACCTATTACAACTTGTTCTATAAGATGTTCATTTTTCTCAGAGCACATACACAAGTTTTTTCTTGCAGAGGTGGGGATCAAACCCAGTGTGTTCACACTGGGCCACATCCCCAGCACTGTTTTTGTTTTTACTTTTATTTTTTTTATTTCTATTTGTTTAAACAAGAACTCCCTAAATTCCTAAGTTGACTAGACTGGACTCAAACTTGTGATCCTGCTGGCCCATACTCCTGGAATGCTGGGATGACAACCCTGAGCCACCCCGTTTATACATTTCCTACTCTGTTTATCTCCCTAGAAATTCACATCTTGGTTGCTAATATACATTAGATTTCTTTCTGTTACAAGTTTTCTTCTTCTTCTTTTTTTTTTTTTCTTTTTTGCTACTCTATTGTTAGTGATTTTGTGTATCCATGTTATAGCAAGCTACCATTTTATATCTTCCCATTAATTCTAATGTTTTCTTCTGGCTTGTATTTACAAGGAAGACTATCATTTCTTCTGTACATAATATTTTCCCCTCTGTGTTCTAATATTAACACTTCCCTTCAGCCCTTCCCCCAGCTTTTGTTATTATGTAAACTAGAACTTCTAGAACAGTGTAAATAACACGATGTCAGTGGGCATTCATATCATGGTTTGAAGCTTAATAAACATATGTCTAGTTCAGAGACTTCAGGTGATGACCCAGTTATCCTCAGGGATACTAATTGTTTTCTAATGTAGTTGGGGAGGGCATTTCCAAAATTGTTCTGGAGCTGAATTAACCAAAATGGGACTGATGTCTCTATTGAATGGAACTTCAATAATTTTGGGTATAAAATATTCAATGACAGTCTCATAAATGTGGAGAAAGTATGTGAATTTTCCCATTATGCTTGTCCACAAAACACTATTTTTGAACAACACTAACCATTTATAAAATAGTGCATCAGTGCTGCTCTGGTAAGGAGATATATATATATATTGTATTTTAGGGAAGGGTCTACAGGGTTATTCAGGGTCTCATTACTAGATCTGACTCATAGTGATCCACCTGTTTACAGCCTCACAAGAGCTGGGATTACAGGCATGTGCCACCATGCCCAGTCTCAATCACCATCTCAATGGGTCCCGGGGGTGGGGCTGGCACAGCAGGCTGGGGGATTGAACCCCTGGCCCCTGTGCCTGCTTGCAGGTGCTTTAATCTGCTGAGCTATTTCGCCGGCCCTCTGATAGGGAAATATTAATTGTGATGTTGGTTTAGGCTTCAGAAGGATATTCTTTTACTGTGTTAAGCAAGTATCCTAACCTGAGCTTATTAAGAGAATTACATAGTCACAGTCTCCTGCTGTGTGTTCCTTTGTATCTGCCTTTTGCTCCACATAATTTTTTAAAAGATTTATCCATGTTGGTGCTTTGTTTTCAGTACTGGATATTATTTATTTATTTATTTATTTATTTATTGCAGAAGTACAATGCTAAAAATTTGTATTGTTTGCAATTCAAGTGTGTTACAAATGATGGTGCTCCAAATATTCTTGTATGTGAATCTTGGCACTTAGAAGTACATTTTTTATAAGACAAATAAAAGGATCTAGAATTCTTGCATCTGGGGTGTGTGTGTGTGTGTGTGTGTGTGTGTTGGTGTGTCATTATCAAAGACTTGATAATGACACAGTTTTCTGAAGTGTTAAATTTACACTCCTATCAGATTTTATAAAACTTTCAATCATGGAATTGTCTGTCATGTAGGCAAAACCAGAAACAACTGGAAAGAAGAGATTCATTGCCCACCAACCACCTTTTGCAGCTGCCAATTCATTTCCAATTTTATTTTGTCTATGTTCTTCCCTTTTTATATTTCCTTCTCAATGGATTTTTTCTTTAAAAAATTAGGTAGACTGAGCCATAATTCACATAACACGCAACTCACTCAGTTCAGTTTGACTGTTCAGTGCCTTTCAGTATCAGTGGACATTCACACTCCTCACCACAACCAGATGTAGAATATTTTCAATATGGATTCTCCTTACAACACTAGGACTGGAGGTCCCATTCAAACTCGGCAGTACGCTTCTGGGTATTTTTCCACAAGAATTAAAAACATCATACCATGATATATGTGCATTCATGTGTATAGCAGCATAATTTGTTAGGAAAGCACTTATTCTACTGAGCCATCTCCCCGGCCCCCATACATAAACTATGCATAGCAGCACAATTTGTAATAG
This sequence comes from Octodon degus, assembly GCF_000260255.1. Lineage (NCBI taxonomy): Eukaryota > Metazoa > Chordata > Mammalia > Rodentia > Octodontidae > Octodon > Octodon degus. The sequence goes on from NW_004524743.1 coordinate 2,002,797, forward strand.
CTAAATCTTGACTAAGGAATGGATAAAAATACTATGATGTTTTTATATAGTGGAGTACTACTCAGCCGTAAGGAATGATGAACTGGAGACTTTCATGGGTAAATGGATGTGACTGGACACCATGCACGTAAGTGAAATAAATCAGACCCATATTTGTAAACGTCACATTCTCTCTATAGTATGAGAAGCTGAACAAGTAAATAGGATCCAAAATGTACAATAGATAAGGTGAATTGGGAAGAAACTCTTCAAAAGAAAAGACAGACTGTGAAGGAAAAGAGAGAAAAGAAAGGAAGGGCAAAAGGAAACCACATTTATACACACAACAGTTAAGTAGCTATAAAGCTAGTTTTTCCCTGTTCATTGAAAAAAAAAAGGTTTGTGCTAATATTGTTTGGAACTGATAATCACACCTATATCCTGTACTCTGAATAGCTACAGCAAAGGCAGAAATATGCGATGTATTACTTACTGCATTTCTCCTACTCACCTGTTTTGAAACTGTTTTGTTATTTTTATTTTTTCTCTTTAAAATAAAAATAATGAAAAAAATAATGAACTTTTATCAAATAGAAGTTACTTACTGTTTCTGCCATTTTCACAAGTATTAAGTAACCATGAAAATTGTGTCCGTATCAATGATTTGCTTACTGGGGTTGCTCCACATGAATGATGTAGTGTATGTGGCTTTCTGCGATGGGCCTCTTCTATGCTGTCAGATGTTTCCTTGGATGTTCATGTCACAGACCTATCGGTACAGCCCTTCACAGCTTCTGGTTGCCAAATCATGCACCAACGTCAGTTTCACATTTTATGCATTCACTGAACAGCTGCTCGATTCTCAGCATTCACCCCCTCATGAATACTTGTCTGTAATTTTTACTGGAGCCCTTCTCGTGGGGATGTTTGTGATGTCACAAAATCAGACAGCAAAGGTCTCTCGCAAAGTGCCAGGCCCAACAACGGATTTTAATGCAACAGTGAAGAATGTTGTTAATACGCTTTCAGACACCGCAATGTAAATAAACATTAAGGAACTGCTGCATGTGAAAATTTAACATAGACTCAAGAAGAATACCTACAGTTATTTTCCTCTTCCTACTATGTCTTGTGTCAAGGAGGATTTTCTTATCTACTTTAACCTAGACAGTAAGTCCCAATAGACGGAAAGAATAAAATGGACTGAATTAATTAATCCAGTATCTTCAATTAATCTGAACAAAGAAACTTGAAAAATGATAAATGTTGTTTTTACTATTTTAGAAATACAGTTGTTTCATTAAAACATGCTACTTAGGTTAATATAAAATGAGCATATTATTGCTATTTTTAAATGAATTAATAGATACTTCATTTTTCCTTAGCTTTATTTTGTATATACTAAATATCAGTACATATTTCTGTTGCATACTCAAAAGAGCTTTACACCCCTCAGTAATTTTTAAGACTGCTAGTGAGACACCACAAATGTGAGATGTCTACCCTAGATTTATGGAAGTATATCATTGATTGATGCATTTCACCTTACCAGACAATTTAAATGATAAAATCAAATATTGCCCTCCCCAAATTATTTGTTATTTCATCACAATATTGGTTATAAAACACCTTCTTTAATTTTATAAAGCTTCATTACACTATATTTGTATGTGAATTTATTTATTTATTTGTTTTTTTAGCACTCAGTGAGCCTCTGAAATTCTTTGGTTCTCATATATTCTGAAAAATTATCTCCCACTATCCATTATATTTCCCCATCCCTCCTTTTGAGGGTTTCAAATTCATTTTTTGTAGGCCATGTCAATGTATTATTTTAGTTTCTTTACCTTGTATTTTGAAATCCCATGTTTCAATGTGAACACTTGTTTCTGTCTTCCAGTCTATTAACTCCTTCCATAGCATTATCTAATTTGCTATTATATCTCTCTGGTGAGATTTTCATTTCATGTATACTAATGAATTGTAGAACTTTTAAATATCTCTTCTACATATCTGCTTTATTACTTTAATTTTGTTTGTATCAGGGATCAAACTCAGAACCTTGTGCTTGCCAGACAGACAAGCTAATGCCACTGAGCTATTTCCCTGGCCCTCTTTTCATAACTCTTATTTCTCTGCCAAAATTTTCACCTGTGTTTCATCTCCTTGAACATAATCAGCTATTGATTATCAATTATCAGAATTATTTTAGTCTGAATGAATGAATTCCATGTGTGGACTCTTTTGTGACTGTTTTTGTTAGTGTCCGCCAGTAGTGTTTTGTCTCTATACATGTCTGTTTTTTGTGTATCAGGCACTGTACTTGAAAATCCATCTGTAGCAATGATTTGAAGCCTACCATAAAACTTTCTCTTAAGAGAATTTCCTTTGCTCTTCTCAGGTGTCTAAAGTCACTAGAAGGGGCTGGAGAGATGGCTCAGTGGTCTAAAGCACCTACTTAGAACAAGCTTAGCAAAAGCATCAGGGACCGCGGTTCAATCCCCCAGCACC